>NC_073304.1:55186207-55487636 GCF_027595985.1 Sorex araneus
AGGCTACCTCTTGAGGTATTTTGATAACTTCCCAGTAAGGATGGTATTATAGCATTGTGCTTACTGTTTTAGTGAGTGCTTGATGAGTCACTTATGTTGTTACCAAGAGCATAATTGGCCTTTTAGTGCTCACTAAACAATCGTTTTGGCAATATGATTTTTCAGGTTCATTTCACATAACTGACTCAATAATTCTGAATTTCAGATTTCTTAGAATCTCAGATATTTTAACAATGAAAATATTAACTCATTATTACAGCAATATAGCTTTCATTGTGAATTTGTGTTTTGGGTAGATAGGCGATATAGCAGAGGGAACTCAGGAATTCAAGCATATATAAAACAGGAGAACACTGGGTGGAAACACAGTAAAATATTAGTATTATACCATCTACATTAGAAAAGTAATATAATGGTAATTCAAGGAAAAGAGAAGTCACTATGTATTAAAATTCCAAGAGGATTTAAGATTGACTGAAAGCCATTTATTGTCAGATTTTGCTTTATTTCTGGCTTTATAACAACTGTTTTTAATACATTGCAAAACAAAGAGAAGGTGATTTTAATGTATCAATGACAACTACTTTGAACAACAGTTTGTTGATATCTCTTTACCTAATTGGACAGCTAAACACTCCCCAGTGCCGAAGAATGCAGAGATGAGATTTAAGGACAATTTAGTCAAGTTGCTATGAAGCAACTGATTTTGAGTTAGGGAAGGATCAATAAGGGCAGGCAATTTAGGCTTCTAACTGAAATTACTTTACTATTTAATATTAAAAAAAAAACATGTTTTGGAGGTTCTGGCCCACACTCTATGCTACTCAGAGTTTACTGCTGAGTCTTTATTAAGGAATCAATCCTGGAGGTACTCAGGGAAGAATATGTGGTGGCAAGAGATCAACCCTGGGTTGACTGAAGGCAATGGAAAATGGAAGCGTTTCACCTTCTGAACTTTTGCTCCAACCTCTGTGAAAACATGTTATCATTAATTAGAATTAAGGCAGGAGAATGGAGGGAGGAGGTGAAGAAATACAGCAACAGACAGCATTGCGTGTAGCAAACTCAAGCCATATCCCTGTATTTCATACAGTCATTGAGCCCTGCCAGGAGTAAGCTCTAAGCACTGGTGGGTGTGAGCTTCAAATAAAAACAAAACAAACTAAACCAGCAAAGGACAGGAGAATGAGAGAACCTTGATTTTACCTTGGTTATCTCCTGGAATTATCTTAGTTCAGGTCTCTTTAATATACTTGTTTCAAAATCATTCTTTTAGAGAAATAATTCATACTCCAAAAAAATGTGATTTTGTAATGAAACTTTATTTTGAGAGAGTGGTCCTTTTCTGTTAGTCAAGTTCAATGCAATTATTTAGACTTAGTGGGTTTGTAGCAATTAAAAAAAATATTAACATAGGCCTCTTTTCTTCTTAATTCTAAGATTTGATACCTTGTAAAGAATTTATTCATTTTTATATCACCCAGGTGTGTGTAATCCCATCAACGGCCAACATCCAGAGACTTAAAAGCGAGCTCCCAGATATCTTGTAGCCTATTTCTCCCTCTGGGAGAAGCTGGCAAGCTTCTGAGAGTTTCCTGCCCACATGGGACAGCCTTGCAAGCTTCCCAGGGTATATTTATATTACTTCCCAGGGTAAATCCAGTAACAAGCTGGATCCCATTCCCCTGACCCTGAAAGAGCCTCCAGTGCGACATCATTGGGAGGGCCGAGTCGAGAGAGACTTCTAAGATCTCAGGAAAAGGACGAATGGAGAGGTTACTGAGCCCGCTCGAGAAATCGATGATTAAAGGGATTTCATGATCGTGATTATATCACTTTAATATCATATTTATTTTCTATGTTATTAGTAACATTTGAATATTGAATTCTCAATTTTTTTCCATTTTCAAAATTAAAGATATCAATTTATATTTTATTTATTTTTTCTTGTACTTTCATAGCGTCATTTACTTTTTTACATGGTCATATCTTTCTCTGTTGTTAGTTTTGCATAGTGTGAATTCCTGTATTTTTTTATCTTGAATTGAACTTTACAGATAAAATTACTAACTATTTAGAATATAAATTCTTAGTTAGATTAATTAATCTAATCCACATTGTTTATTTTTCACTTCTAATAGTATATATTGCATTTCCAATTCATTGCTAATGTTCTTTATTTCCTTTTGCTTTGATTTGTATGTAACAAATTTATTCTGTCCAAATCAAAAATCAATTATTATTTCTACTCAAGACATAAAATTATATTTTTGGAGTAATCCAGGGTACTGGAGAGGGGCATTTGCAGAATTTTCTTAGTCAGAAACCATGGAAACCCTTTTTTCTCTCTGTGAATAACCCTGCTGTCCTGACCTTTACATTCTATCCCCATGATCTGCCTGAATGAAGAAACCAAGTTAACTACAGTACCTATAAAAAGTAGGCCTAAACATTTTTAGCCCTACAAATTTTTAAAGAGATTTTTTGAGAGATTAAGAGATTAAGAAATTAAGAGATTAAGAGATTAATAAACTTAGAAATTAATGTTAAGAGATTAAGAAATTTAGAAATCTCTTAATTTGCATTTACTTCCATCTAGAGTGTTTCCTGCCTAATAAGAATATCAAACTTAAATACTCATTTTCTTGTTTTGTCAGGAGGATATTAGGAACTGTTACATACCTATAAAACCAAGCATTATATTACTTTAAGTGTGACATTAAAGTAAAAATTTCCTCTATGAGAATTGACAACCTATAAAACTACATATAAATTAGAACTCACCCTGGATTTGGTTTGGCATGTAGTAAATCAGAATTCTCATTTTTTTTCTTCACGAAGAGATAGTACAGGGAGTAAGGCACTTGCCCTGAATATGGCTGATCCAGGTTCTCCATGCCACATACGGTCCCCTGAACCATACCACATGATTGCTGAGCACACAGCCTCTGAGCACAGCTAGGTGTGACTCAAAACA
Organism: Sorex araneus; assembly: GCF_027595985.1. Taxonomy (NCBI): domain Eukaryota; kingdom Metazoa; phylum Chordata; class Mammalia; order Eulipotyphla; family Soricidae; genus Sorex; species Sorex araneus. Next base: position 55,189,185 of record NC_073304.1, read on the forward strand.
AAACAAATATATTTTTCTCCATGTAACTCTAAGCTTAAATTCTGAAAAGTAAAATTTTATTCCTGTTCTCCGTACTATATATATATGTATATATATATGCATATGTATGCATATATGTATGAGTGTAAATAAATTTGGACAACTAAAAAGATATCTTTTAGAACAATTTATGAGTAAAATATTGGTAATAAATTATGGCCAGATAGCATTTTAAAATGACCATTTTATAAAATTATTCATAAAATCATAGTATTAGTACTGAGGAGTAAAGAATTTAATTGAATCACTTTAAATTACAAAGTTGCAAAGTTATTCATTATTAAGATTTAGGTGTGCAATGTTTCACCAGAAACCTCTTCATAAATTTCCACTTCCCCACTTCCCTCCACCTATATCTTCACGTTCCCTACTGCCCCACCCCCAGTCTGCCTCAATGGCTGGGCCTTTATCTCTCCACCATTGTGCTACTGTTCCCTCCCTACTTGTCCCCCAACACCCACTCCAGTGGCAAGCATCCTACTGATGACCCTATGTCTTACTCTTTTCTATAATTTTTTTTTGCCTTTAGGTTTTTGTTATTCCCCTATTAAATTTCTTTATACCCACATAATGGTAGAGATCATCCAGCATCTGTCCCTTTTCATCTGACTAACTTCACTCAGCATAATATTTAGACCCATTCATGAAAGCCATACAATACTACCACTAAGATTTTTATTTTTAAAGAGGAGTTGTGACCAGAGGTGAGGAGGTACACTCTCAACACTTATAAGGACTTAATCCTGGCTCTGCATTCAGGGAGCACTTCTGGCACACTTAGGGGAGCATATGTGGTGTTAGGCATCGAACCCTGGGTCAGTCACCTGCAAAGCAAGAGCCCTACCTACTATATTATCCATTAAGCCCAATATGTCCTATACATAACTTACATATATTTTTTATTTCGATTCAGTCCTTAATAAGATAACTTTTTTGAAAAACAAACTATCAAAGAAAGTAAGGCAAATTGAGATCCTCCTTTCTGGGATATATTTTGAACAAAACTGTAAGTTTCTGTACTTTTTGACAATAAAAACTTCTTACAAACTGCTTGACAATAATCTTTGGGAAATGAAAGTTCATTGTGACAGAAGGTCAAGTCTGTTGCCGGATCCTCAGGTGGTAAACATAGCGAAAGAATGGAATGGAGAGCTGGTAAAAGTTTGCACAATCTACGTTCCTAGACAGTATTTGTTTTAGAATTTCACAATAAAAATTTTTGTATTTTTTAGAAAGCATAGATCTCTAAATCAATCAAATTGGTCTGAATCTCTCTCTGTGTATAATATATATGTATGTAAGTATATGCTTTTTACAAAAATGTAGTATCTTATTGAGAAAGAAATTATTTCTTAACTTTTTTTATTTATGCAGTTTTAAACAATTATGGTCACTAAAATTTCTGTTAATATTTTTTTTTCAAATGGGTTAAAGCCTATTTAGTACAACATATATCTGTTAAGTACATTTTTATGGTGCATTTAATATAATTTTAACATTATACATATTTTAAAGTTCTATAAATAGTTTTCTCAATATGACACTTAAAATTTCTATTGATTACTAATTTATTCAGGGCAATTTTTATAAAAGTTTATTAATAACAAGTTTTCATGATGCTTCCCATTTAGTATACTACATATATAAGAAAATAGAGAGCAAATTGGTATTAAATAATTTTTTCAAAAGATTTCAATTCTAAAACTCACTATCTCAAAAAGTACTTTTGTCATTTCTGTTCACTGGCAGATGCTTTTTACTTTACAGAAAAGCAATAATATGGAACTAATATATGATATTTGATTCTAAAAAATAGTTGTTCATGCAATTTTTTATCGCATCTCACTTATGTTGCACATTATTTATTTCTCTAGTAAATCCAATTCAAATTTGTTTAGTCATTTTTCCAAATAATTTCAAGGTCATTTAATAATTCATCTCTAAAAACAACTCTATAATAAATTCACCGATTTCATAATTATTGCAATATTGTGAAGAAACCCAGAAGCATGCTCAGCTTGTCCAAGGTCACAGATCTAATACCTAGTCAGGAACCCACAAACTTTAACTTCAATAGGAAAAAAAAATTTCACAGCTATAATTTTCTTTTTTAATATCAAAAATGTATAAAATGCACTTGGAATTTGACAAATGATTTGAGACCTCAATATTGGATTGGTGATTTTTATATATATCTGGGTTAGTGCTCTCTCTTCTCTTGCTAGTTTTCAGATATTAAAAATGTCAGTATGATTATTTGTTTATGAATTATTTAAATATAACTTTTTATTTTTGGAGTTGGGATTTTGGACCATACATGTGGTGCTTAAAGCAATATTGTCAGTGCTTGGGGGACAATATATGGTGATGGGGATCAAGCCCAGGTGCCACATGAAATGTACTCAACAATATTTTACTTTTAAAAGTAAACTATGTGAGCCAGAGCGATAGCACAGTGGGTAGGCATTTGCTTCGCACACAGCCAACCCTGGTTCAACCCCCGGGTTCCCATATGGTCCCCCGAGCACTGCCAGGAGTAATTCCAGAGTGCAGAGTCAGAAGTAACCCTTGAGCATCACCGTGTGTGACCCCCCCCAAAAAAAGATTAAATTAAATTAAAAAAAATAAAGTTTGCTATTTATATATACAGCCGGCAACCTCTGTTAAAATCTGATATGAGATAAACAGAAAATTTAGCTTCAACGCTCTTAGAAAAAATGCAATCCCTGAGTCAGGAGAAACAGGACTGTGAATAAGGGCACTTGCCTTACTTATGGCCAAACTGGGCTTTGTCCCTTGCACTACAGGTTTCCTGGCACTTCCTGGTGGGATCACTGAATGGAGAGCCAGAAGTAAACCCTGAGCACTGCTGGGTATGGCTCTCAAAGCAAACAAACAAACAATTCTCAAAACATGCTTTGATTAAGAAAAAAATAAAACATTAGGGACAGATTCATGGAAGAGGCCATATTCATTGGAATAGTTTTATTCTTTTGAAACTAATCAGTCTAGATTTGCTTTGCTTATACCCATACTCTCTTTCCAAATCACTAGACACGAAATTTGCCTTTCTTTTTATTTCTACCTACATTTCAAAGTAGACACTTAATGCTACTCTAGCAAGTAGAGTAAATTTTGTCTCTGAGAATAATAGCCTCAGTCAATTAGCAGTATAAGAATTTTTTGTTAAATTCAAGCTATTTTGAGGAAAAAAGTAGAAGATGATAAAAAAACTTTACTAAAGGCACAAATCTTTTTTACAATGATACTGTTTTCTCAGTCACTAAGAGATAATATATGCATATCAAAAATATATATTATTAAACTTGTTTCATCCTTATAGTAGAGAAATTTTAATGCTAAATACTTTAAGTATTACAGTGTGCTTTCATATTTAAATTGGAATATATCAAGCGTATTTAACTTTCTAACATGATTTTCTTCATTTTATTAATTATTTAATTGTAAAATATTTACTTAAGCTAGGATTTGATATTGCAAAAATTTAATGGAGCTATTTTATCATGGCAGAATCTATTGGCCCCGTGCCTGGCTGTCTTCACCTGAGCCCCTCGGAGGGGGTGAGTTGAGTTTCCCTCCCTGCAATGAGCAGAGCCCTGGCAGTTGAAGAGCTGTGGAACCCAGCCACAGCCATGCTCAAGGACACTCTCCACACATTCAGACGAGCCTCACGCATGAAGGAACCAGCAGAGGAACCCAGGTGTGCGGGACCCGAGGCTGAAATCTCCAAGCCTGCTCAGACAAGGACTTAGCCACTTTTACTCAGATAACCCCATTTTCCAGTAACTAGGCGGTCAAGCCCAGAAACTGTCCCTGGCGCCACGTAATCCCATGAGTGACCAATATCCAGAGACTATAAAAACAAACTCCTGGAAATGCGCGGCCACTTCTCTGTTGTACAACATCTTATAGCCTAGTTCTCCCTCTTGGGGAACCTGGCAAGTTACCGAGAGTTTCCTGTCCATATGGAAAACCTGGCAAGATATATTCAATATGCTAAATACAATAACAATGATGGGTCTTCTCCTAACCCTGATAGAGCTTCTAATGTGACATTGTTGAGAAGGACGAGTGAAGAGAGGCTGCTAAAATCTCAGGGCTAAGACGAATGGAGACATTGCTGGGCCCACTTGAGCAAATCGATGGTCAATGGGATTATAGTGATAGTGATAGTGATTTTATCAAAGCAAATAATGATTTGTGTTAGGGTGAAACACTTGTATCACTTGTCATCCTTTTGCTCATCAATTTGCTCGAGCAGGTAGCAGTAACGTCTCCATTTCTCCCTGTCACAGGCTAGTGTAGTCCAATGGTGTCTGCTCATTCCAGGAACATGAAGAGCCTCAAATCATTTGTTCAAGGTCTTGACAAGGAGTCTGGCCATGTCATAGGTAGGAGGCCACGCATTCTTTTGACATCCTGTGGAATCCAGTTGGTAACAGCTCTAGTCCAGCGACCATCTCCAAGTCACATTATGTGTCTGGCCCCTGATTTTCGATGCCTTGGCAAATGAGATAACATCCCTGATTCTCCATCATCAGCAGATGTTGGAAATCCACATTCCTTCTCTCACTTGAGTGAAATGTGATATTCCAACCATGGTTCTTTCGGTTCCTCTTTGGGAGACCCATAGAGTGTTCTTATCTTGTTTTATAGGGCACAGGTCTCTAAGGCATATATTAGTGCAGAGAGAATGGTGGAGTGGAAAAGATGTGCCCAGAGTCAGAGGTTCTTCGTCCTCTTAACAACTTCTTTGATGCTCTGAAGGCTTCCATGTGCTGTCATCCTCCTGCTCAGCACAGGTGCCAGATTGTTGGTCATGTTGAGTTCTTGACCTAGGTACACATAACTGCTCCATTCGTAGATGTTCATTCCATTGAGAAATGGAATGTCAGGAACTAGTCCATTTCTCATGAACATTGTCCTTGTAAGAGTCAGCTGAAGTCCGACATTTCCACACTCACAGTTGAAGTCAACCAGAAGTTGTGCAGTTTGGTTAATTTTCGGTGTTATTAGAACGATTTCTTCAGTGAAGCAGAGGTGGTGTAGTTGCCAACCATTCAACTTCACTCCCATTCCTTCCCATTCCAGTTGTCACATGGTGTTCTCGAGGGTGACACTGAAGAATTTTGGTGAAATGGTGTCACCCTGCTGAACCCCTCACTTAATGTCAATGATCATTTCCTTGTAGAATGGTGAGATCCTGGTGATGAATCCATAATTCAGCACGCAGAGGATCCTGATGTACTGAGTTTAAACCCCCTGTTTGGCTAGGGCTTACGTAACCGCTTCAGTCTCAACAGAATTGAAGGTCTTCTTTAAATCAATGAACCTTAGACAGAGCGGCATCTTGAACTCTCATGAAACCTCAATGAGCTTGGTCACCGTGTGGATATGGTCATTTATGCTGAATCCTTTTTGGAACCTGGCTTGCTGGCATGGTTGTCCTTCATCTAGTGTTCTGCCAATTCTATTCAGGATGACTCGAATGAATAACTTGTAGATAAAGTACAACAGGCAGATCAGGAGATAGTTGCTATTGTCATGCATATTTCCCTTTTTTTACAACAGGATGGTCCTGCTGATTTTCTATTGGGACGGAATCTTGCTTTCAGACAGGTGGTATTCATGTACTGGTGGTAGCTTCTTCAGGTGTTCGGGTCTGACCTTGTCTGGATCACGTGCTGTATACTTCTTTATCGATGAAATGGCATGTCATATTTCGGAAGGGAGAATGCTGGGAATGACATATCCATCCTGCAGGATTTGGTATGTGGGCAGGTGGAAGTCACTATCAAAGAGATCTGAGAATTCGTGGATAACCATTTCCATTGCCCTTCTGGAAGATATGATAGATTCATCAGGACATTGGAGGGCAGTCATGTTAGTCTTATAGTTGGCGAAAGACAGGTGGTGTTATGAATACTTTTCCCAGCTTCTGCTGCATCAGCCAACACTGCTGCTCTTCTCTCTTTGAGGTCTTTCTTTCTCACTTCATGCACAGCTTTGCGAGCTCAGACGTTAGTTTGTGATTGCCTGAGGCTCGAGCTGAACCACATTGGGGAATGAACTGGAGAGTTTCCGAAAACAGGCATCTTTTTGTGGCTTTCTCTCTCTTGGTGTTCCTCACACAATCGTGGAGGTGCTGAACCAGTCGATCATATTCCTCATCCATGTTGTCAATGACGGCATGTTCCCATATTGTCGAAATAATGCCAAAGAGCTCCCAGTTGGTGGTCGTTCTGGGAATCCTCTTTTAAACTTTGCAGCCCTTTCTCCCCAGTTCATGAAGTAGAATTTTGCATGAAGGAGATGGTGGTCTGTTCCCGTTTGGAATTGTGAAGCACAAAATCCAAATAAATATATGTGTGTTCTATAGTAATTTCTTCTGAAATCTAACACAGACAAGGGTACAGCTTAGTGAAGCACAACTTTCTTAAGGTAGGAACTTGTAATCAATTAATTTTTATTTTTAAAAGTCCCCATATATCCAGCTACAAAATATGTTGCAATACACTGAGGAAATTAATATTTAAAAATCAGATTAAAGCTGAATTGTTAATTGATGTAAAAATTATTTATATAGTTAATACTATAAATAATTTTATTTTATTATTCTTATAATTAATACCAAGAGATATAGAAATTTTAGTGACTCAATTATAATAAAATGCAGTTTTTAGTGCAATGTCAATCTTAATGTAGTTTTCTTCCAGTTCCATCTTAATATCCATCCCTTCCAATTTACCTCCCAATTTCAAACAGCTACTGGGAATAGAAACGGGATGCAAGTAAAGTCTTAATTACTATGAAAATTTAACTTGAATGATCGAAGTTCAAACATGAAAGCTCTGTTACTGTACCTCATGGTGAATCAATAAAAAACATAATAATTGAAACTGAGTAAAAAGATAACCCTTATTGACAGCAACAGATCAATTTGAAAACTAATCTTTTAAAAATCTTTTTTCGTGGTGATGGGATGTATATACTACACCCAGTAGTGGTCATGGCTTTTTCCTTTCTCTGTGTTCAGGCATCACTGCTATAAGGGCTTAAGGAATAGTATCTGTTGCTAAGGATTGAAACTGAGTTTGTCTATTCAAGGCAAGCACCATATCTGCTATGCTCTATCTCCAGTTCCCTGTTATTTTGTTGTTGTTATTTGTTTTTATTAATTTTTTCTTAGGGAATCTGGATTTAAAAATATATATAAGTACTACCTATTCTGGACTAGAGTGACAGCACAGCGGATAGGACATTTGCCTTGTACGTGGCCGACCCAGGCTTGATTCCTCCGTCCCTCTTGGAGAGCCCGGCAAGCTATCGAGAGTATCGCGTCAGCACGGCAGGGCCTGGCAAGCTACCTATGGCGTATTCAATATGCCAAATACAGGAACAAAAGTCTCATAATGAAGATGTTACTGGTGACTGCTTGAGCAAATCAATGAACAATGGGACGATAGTGCTAGAGTGCTTATTCTGCAAATTAACATGCATATTGCTTAAATGTGATTAGAACTCCAAGTCACCAGAGAAAGAGTTAATAGGACAGATTGACAGATGGAGAGAGATCTCACAAGATCCCCATTAACAATTGGTTAGTCCTTATGTAATACTACCCAGACCTTGTTGGAATTGTAGTAGATTACATGATGGATTGATAACTTGTGTTTTGGCATTTTATAAGTCTCTCAACTGTACAGAGTACATATGATACAAACTACCAAGTACTTACAAAACATTGATGCATACTTTTTCAAGACTGATTTCCCTCAGGAGCCATAAGGTGATTAAATATAATAGCATAACAAAATAAACTTAGGCAGGGTCATAATGTAACACTCCTGCTATTCAAGAATGAACTTAAAAAAATAAAAATAAAAAAGAATAAACTTAGATTTCCTTGTCAAGTAATGAAACATATGTCAGTATTTGTGAAATGAAGTAGTAGAAATTATGAATGTAACAGTTATGAAAGTTTTATAAACAGTTACAGAAGTGAAAACTATGTTAAAAATATACAGTTTACCTTCCTTTGTTGTATACATATTTGTATTCATAAACTTTCTTTATATGAGTTCTCTATCCCTAATATTTATGTAAAATACTACTAATGTCAAATTTACATATGTGATTTATATATATTTATATGCACACATATATGTTCTTTCATTAAAACTACAAAAGATTCCAGTGAGATTATGGCTATATTAATAGAATCCTATCATTTAGGAAACAATACAAGTCACTAGAATAGACAATATATTACTGAAAGGAATTATATAATGTTACTTCTTGGTGAGAAAAAGTGAGGAGATATTCATTTTGGAGAACATTATTATGTCTTATTAGGCAGAAACATGATGGTATATTGTGTTCTCTAATAGAGTGGATATAGTTGATACCAGTCTCTGGTGGATAATCACAGAAAAATATGTTGATGTTTCAGCATGATTCTTTTCCCTATCTAAGATTCCTCCTGACAGTAGTAAAAAATTTGAACTTTAGAAACTTAATTGTCATTAGAGTTTTCATAGTATACCAATCAGAAGCATGCATGGGATATGGGATGTAGCAGATAAAAATAAATCATTATAGCCTCTGCTCCAATTTTTCTGTAATAGAAGGCAAAAGGTTTTTCCAGGAGCCTCTTTGTCATCATCTTGTGTGCTTTCTATAGATGTATATGTATATATGCATGATGCATATACATCTATATTTATATATGTATATATGTGTGTGATAGGCAGTTGTGATCATTGAAAGCAACTCTCAGAAATTCCACAGCTTTTTATTTCCTGAACATTTCCAGGTGCATCTCTCTAACCTTTATTCCAACAGCTATTTCAAAAGTTTTATAAACCTTTAGATTCAAATATGAAATCTTTTAATGTTCTTGGATTGCTTTCAGTTTTCTTAAAGAAATTGCAATCGTACTGAAAAACAAGTGTGATACTTGAGGAAAATCCCCTTCCTGTTCTGCTCTCTTATGCATTTTCTTACCAACTTCACAGTTTTTTGCTGAACAAAAAGTATCTGTTGTTGTTGAATACAGATACTGAAAAAAAAATGTTACCTGGCCTTATAGACGCCTTGGATATAATTCTTTATTTTCTAAATTTCTTAGAACATCATGTTACTTGTCAGAAAATTGGCCATATGTTTCAGACACTTACATTTTTTCCAGCTTTCCAACATAGAAGAACTACTAAAAGCTTTATTGCTCTTTCTTTTTCTTAACACTGGCCTGAAGTTCTCTATAGTTACGGTATAGCTAAACCAGTTACTAACAGTATTGTATATCATCTATGTTTCTGTATATTCTTAAGACAGAGATAATGAATTTAATCTTGCCAGCATGAATTACTACAAAAGTTGTAGAGATTACTTAAGGAAATTTAAATGTGCACAAAACAATTACTTATTTGGGATTTTCAAAACAGCAAAAATCGATTTTGGAAAGCAGTGGTCACAAATTTGAACTTACAAAAATATAACTTAGCGAAATTTTTAAAACAGATTTTGCTGAGACACCCTGAGTTTTTGATGTGTTGAGTCTTCAGAGGGTTTAGAATATTTGCATTTCTAACAAGTTTTTGCCACTAATTCCACTTCTGGGACACAACTCAGAGAAAACTGTCATAAAGAAATGAAACAGATGCATTATTTTGTTTCCTTTATTTCATGCTTATGCATACCTGAAATATAAAAAAGTGTAAGTGAGGGCAGAATTATGCCCCTAGCTCACAGTTCTGCTCTATAATTTGCACTTACAAATGGCCTGTCAAGTTTGTTATATGATCAGCTTTTTAAATATTGATGAAACATTCCCCCCCTCCTCCTTGCCCACTTGGAACTATAAGCAAATCATTTTGTCAGTCTCTGTGTGATGAACAGTACCTTTTCTTTCTCTCTCTCATCATATCTTCCTCCAGTAATTTCCTGTAAAACTTACTGCATACCTCTGTTGGGAATACTAGCAGCGTGGGTCATCCATCAAACCAGCGCTCCATGTCAGCAGTTTCTCAAATGATATAAGGTGATTCTTTTATGACACAACCATCAGAACTCCACAAAGAAGAAGTAACAGTTGTCAACTTGGGTCATAAACTACAGGAAATCTCAATGAGCCTTCTAGTACCTGCCAAGACTAGTATTAAAGAGACAGGTGGATGGAAACCTAGCATGACTACAAATGGCAGGTAAATGCATTTTTCAATATTAAAATGCAGACAATGTAGCATTTCATATTATAGCCACTATTGTTACAAGTTACATCAGACATAAAATTTTCAGAGATAATTCACATGTGGGAAATATATGTCAGAATTGCAACTACTCATCTCAGTATAAAAATTTCATTTACTGAATATCTGTCCCCCCTCTCTAAAACTTAGTGGCAAGCTGGGCAGAGCCATAGCACAGCAGGCAGGACATGGGCTTTGCATTTAGCCAACCCAGGTTCGATCCCCAATATCCTGTATGGTTCCCCAAGCATTGCCAGGAGTAATCCCTGAGCACAAAGACAGAAGTAAGCCTGAACGCTACAGGATGTGTCCATAAAACAAAGAATAAAATGAGTTTTCCACACGTCAGAACGTATATTGTCAGTGGAATCATTATTTGGAGTTTTATGGTACATCTTGGCAGAAAGAAAATGTGCATTAGAGATTCTTTTGTCAATAGTTAAAGGCACAGATGTGGGTGTACTGTTTATTACCTAGAAATAGTGATTGAGACTGCATTCAAACTCCAGAAATTGCAGTTAAATAATTTTTTCCTTGAAAATCAGAGACTAGAGATAGAAATTTATGTAGTTGTTAATCACTACTATAGCTTATAAATTATCCGAGAGTCAGTGCGTGATTGAATGAGATACATTCATTCTTAGACTTTGGTATACGGTATTTTAGGTAAAAGTCTCCTAGAAAGATATGGGTCTTTCAAGTAAAAAAATGAGGAAGGTTTTCATCTAGGAAACACATTTTGTAAAGGTCCTTACTTTATTCTTATTTAATAGGTTGCACACAATTTTATAGATCAAATGCTATTTTAATTTAAATACAAATGGTCTCGACTCTGCATAGTGAATATTTTGAAGAAAAGAATTAGAGGTGAACTCTGTTGTTGATCTAAATTATATCTCTCAACATTTTTATATTTACTGAATCAGAATCTGACAACCTTTAGAGTAGATACATCACACATTCCTTCACATACATTGAACAGTAACATCCTATACACATCAGTAAATAAATATGACCCTTTTAAATTATCAGTTGAATATATTTTATTATATATTGTTTCAAGCTGGAGCAATAGTACAGCAGGTATGGTGTTTGCCTTGCACTCAGCTGACACAGGCTTGATCCCTCCGTCCCTCTTGGAGAGCCCATAAAGCTGCTGAGATATCCCACCCTCACAGCAGAGCCTGGCAAGGTCTCTGTGGCATATTAGATATGCGAAAAACAGTAACAAGTCTCACATTGGAGATGTTATACTGGTACCTGCTCAAGGAAATCAATGAACAAGGGGACGACGGTGTTACACTGCATATATTGATCCATTGTCAAATTTTATTGGCCACCAGTGTGTGTGTGTGTGGTTGTGTGTGTGTTGATTTTAACCATGATTTTAGCTACTTTCTGTACTATGTAATATGTCAACTGGAAGCCATAGGACACCTTGTAAGGCACCAGGATATTCCAAGTGGCCACAGGTGGATTTTGCATAAATAAGGGTACACAGCTTGAGACTTGGGGTTATTGATAGGTAAGGGGTGTCACAAAAGTGAAACAAGGTTGAAAGGGTTTCATGCTTGGATAAAGGTTGAGAAACATTCTGTGTTATTCCACAATCTATTGCACAATTTGGGAGCCTGAGCAATAATTCAGAACCTACGGCTCTGGTCTTGCACTCAACAAACTTGGACAACTTGGTTTCCTTCTCTGACATTTCCAAGTTCTACCAGAAGGGACCCCTGAGTTCAGAAAAGTAGTAGAGCACTTAGGACTACTGGGTGTTGCCCAAAGACAAAACAAAACAAAACAAAACAGTCATAAGAAATAGATTGTTTATGTAGTTTGGAGTCCTTTAATTGAATCAAATAATGGAAATGAAGATCATAAAAATAGATATATCCTTACTATTGGAACCATTAGTTTCAGGTCTTTGCTACATACAAAAATAATAAGTATGTGTATATCAAGCAATAACTACACATATAACTTATATCTCCATCTATAACTCTATATTATCTTTATATCTGTGAATCAGATATAGACATACTTTCTCAACAATTGATAATAACTTGAATATAGATTGATGATAATACATTGACATTTGAAACCTTAACATATTTATGACTGGATACCAAAGAGAGAGTAAAGCAGGTAGGGCACTTGCCTATCAGTGTCTGACTCAGGTTGAATTCCCATCACTGCATATAGCTTCTGAGTAAAACAGGAATTATTCCTGAGCACAAAGCCTGGAGTAAGCTTTGACAATCACCTAGTGTGCCCTCGCCCCACCCCAACACACACACATGCATGCGCTGCTTGAGAGAGAGAGACAGACAGACAGAGAGACAGAGAGACAAAGACAGAGAAACAGAGACACAGAGAGAAAATACCCATGCATTATCCCCTCATTTAACTATAACTTCAATTTGACTCCAACTATAGACTCCAACTATATAGACTCTGTCTATGATAAAGCTGATTCAAAAATATTTTAAGAATTTTGGGTAATGATGGGAAGGAGTGAAAATATTTTGTACATGGAATGGACATAGAGGGGAAGTATTAGAACACGTATTTTCTAATGGTATATAGTAGATATCTATAAATTCTCACCCTTGTATATAAGACCTTGTTTTAAAATTGATCCTTTACAAATGTATTAGGGATCTCAATACAAGGTGTTTCTGGTGAATTGAACCTCCATTTATGAGGTCTCTATGATACACAAAGTTACATAAATACCTAGAGACAAAAGCAATGTGAAGATGGAAGCAGAGATTGGAGTAAACCAATGCATGTTAGGGCACACACAACGCACAACGAAACCAATAGTCAGAGTCTCCAGAAGTAACTAATAGTTCTAACAGTTGACTGTTTAAAACATTCTTTTATGTTTTTAAAAATTTTAATTGAATCACAGTGAGGTTTAGTTATAAAGTCATTTATGACTTGGTTTCTAGCCCTATCTTAGCTATCTTGGTCTTTTCTTCTCCTTTAAACATTTTTGAATCAACCCTAAAAGTACCTAAGAATTTTATCAATACTGGGTTTAATTTGTTAATAAAATTAGGAAAGATAGCATTTTCTAATGCCAAGTATCCCACCTGCTAACATTTCTTTATTATTTGTTATAATTTTAATCTGCTTTATAAACTTCTGAAAACATTTTATATGTAATGTTTTAAGATATGTGCTTGTTTTACTTTGTTTATCTCATATTTTAAAATTTTCAATTGCTGAATACAACATTATATAAAAATAAATGTTTTGTATATTGACTCTGCCTTCCCTGCTTGACATATTCCAGTCTTCATAATATGCTTATGAACTGTAAACGACTATGTAGTAGGCAAAATAACAAACATAAATAATTGGCCTCTTTCTAATCAAAAAATAATTATGTATACTTTGTAGGACTTTCAGAGTTATATGAGAAGTAAAAAATGAAAATATTGTACTTTTTTGCATTTAGGAAAAATTCTCCTGTTTAAGAATTCTAACCTTGATGGTGACTGTACTCTTTTGTCATGAGTCCTAAAGTTGAGGGAGATGTACTGATTTCTATTTTACAGAAAGAATTGACCATGAATGTACACTGGATTTTGTCAAATATTTTGATACTTTATTTGACATGTTTTTCTCTATACTGACGCTATTTAATGACTATATTGCATTTTAAATTTTGAAGGAATCAAAGGAAAGGATTGATATCACTTAGTTGAAGTAAATTCACCAAAATAAGATCCAGCCCCTTTTAGTGCTTGATACTGTGTATTCACTTGTGAATTTAGAATATGGGTGACAATTTTCCTTGAGATCTTAGTCCTTAAATGTGTTCAAGAAATTTTTTTATTTTAAAGTTTCTACTTTTATTATTGATTTTAAAAAATAATCTCAAACTAAATGTTTAGTCAAAAACACTACCAGAAAAAAGATTCATGAGTACTAGAAAAATATTGTAAGATTGTGCATAGTTTTATAACCAGGACTTTATAATATTGCAATGCAATGTCCTTTTTGTATAGACACAGGAAGACAATGAATGCTATGCTTTTGTTACTTGGGAGTTAATTGACTCGGAATAATATTCACTACTGGGCATCCATTCTCTCCACTTAAGCCTCAGTTGCCTTTACTTCCTAGATCCCCAAAAGCAGAGTCCCAACTAGGGAGTAGATGGAGCCAGGGCAAGCTGTGAGCTACCCTGGCATCAAAATGGACCAAGCCAAAGTGCCATAATACTTAACTATAAGTTAATAGCATGGTCATGGACAAACTCTGTCATTCAAAGAACAACAACTCGATTAAGACCCTGCAAGGGTTAGGAAGAACTAAGCTGGCAATAGCACTGGAGTCTGAGATTCATAGCAAGATGCCCCCAAGAAAGCCATCTGATAAGCTTAATGTATCTCTTACTGTGTCCATACAAAATGACTAATATTACTAAGAAGTAAAATTAAGATGAATGTTTAAATGATTGTTGGACTAAGGAAAGGAGAAACACAACCATGGATGGTATTCTGCCCTTAAGCAGGTCTTGCTGAGTTTGTCCTACAACTTTTCCCTGAGGGAGGGACTTTAGGACCTTACATTCATTGATTGTATAAGCACACTTAGGTGTAATTGCTACTGAAACTCCAGAAGATGGGGGATATAACTAAGGCTGTAAGAGTCGGCAAGAGAAAGGAATGTAGAGGAGAGGAATATAGAGGAGAAGAATGTCCTAGCAGGGCCAAGGGGAGAGGAATCAAGGAGAATCAGATGATTGGGGAGGATTAAGGGAAATCCAGGAGGAAGGAAAAGAAATTCTGGGAAGGAAACTCAAAGGAGAATAGAGAAGAGACTGGAATGAACTGCAGTTGATACCAACCAGCCTGGCCCTCATTTCCTGCTTCTTTCACCCCTGGCATCAGCCATTCCGGGTAAGCAAGAGACCTGAGACCACCAAACACAGGCAACAAGAGAGAGCCACAGGCTCCTTATTTGTTTTATGAATATATACCGGAAGAAGTGATAGAATCCTGGTCCCAAGAGACAGAGGTCTCAAAGATGTCCAGAAGTACAATATAAGTAATCACTTGTGTCAGTCCTGCAGCCAACCCTGAGAGCTTGAGCTTTGAGATCCCAGACTGCACCAACATTCAGAAGCTAACAGCTCCATTAACACAAATTAGTGGAAGCAGGTGTTACTCAGAAAGGAAACTCTAACTTGGGAGCAGCAATTTATAGAGACTTTTCATTATGGTGTCTCCCACAGATTCCTTCCCCAGCCAGAAGATGTCTGCAGAAAGTGTTAGCATCCTGACTCTAAAAGGGATGCATCTGCAAATAATCCATTACAAAGACCTCAATCAAAAATTAGTGTTTACTGCACTACTTTATAACATCATGTATAAATAATATATATCAGGAAGGATGAGTGTTTGTAGGCTCTCTGGGCAGCTCTCTCTCACCACCTGCATTCGGTGCTCTCCAGCCACTGTGTATGGATTGGATCGACGATTCAGTTGGCCATGAGCAGGCAAAGGAAGAATGAGGACCAAGCTGGTTGCTGGTTAATTGCCATTTATTTAATCTCTCCTCTTTCCCATCTCACACACTCTTCCTTCCTCACCTCTCATTCCTCCATCCCAGCCCTCTGGATTCTCTCTCTGACTCTGACCTCTGGATTCTGACTCTGACAGCTTCTTCTCTGACTACTCCCTTATTCTCTTTTTCTGCCTCTCCCCCACTGGGCTCTCCACCCCTCTGAACCCATGCTACACCCAGTCTGGCAGCAAAATCAACACAAGAAAGCCCTTCCTGACTGCCCATCAGGTTCAAAGGCAGAAACACCATCTAGGGGCATTCCTTTTCTCCTAGCATCTTAATTAACATCTTAATATTAGTTATTTTTGTGTGGACACAGTAAGAGATACATAAAGCTTGTAGGGTGGCTCTCCTGAGAACATCTCGCTACAGATCTCAGACTAGAGTGCTCAGGCCAGATTAGTCATTCCTAATCCTAGCAGGGTCCTAATTTAGATGTTACTTTTTGGATGATGACATAATTTGTCCATGACCACACTCTTAAATTGTAGTTAAGTATTATGGCACTTTGGCCAGGCCCATCTCGATGCCAAGGTAGCACATAGCTCATCGCTTGCCCTGGGTCCATCCAGTCCCTCACTGGGGCCCTGCTATTGGGAGGCTAGCTAGGAAGTAAGGACAACTTAGGCTTAATTTGAGAGAACAGATGCCCAGGAGATAAATACCACTGAGAGTCAATTAACTCCCAGGTTACAAAAGTATAGCATTTATTGTCTTCCTATGACCATACAAAAAGGACATTGCACTGAGTAAACTATACAAAGGACTTAAGGAGAAGAGCAAAACAACATTTATAAGTCAACAGAGTACAAAGAAAGAAATTACAAATAAACTCAGAGGAATGGGAGCACTGTGATTGGAGTAACCCAAATAAACTTAAGCTTCCTGCAGCAAGACAGAAAGGATAAACCAATGTTATCCTACAATCATGGGCGATATGGAATATAAAATTTGTGAGATTCAGAGATATGTTTTTAGACTAAGAGGACTCCCTATAAATGAAAGAAAAACTAAGTATGAACTTTTAATGTCATTTGAATATTTTAGAGCAAACTAATGAGAATGACAGTGAACATGGAACATGTACAGATGGAGCTAAAACATTGCATTGCAGAAGCAAAGAATAATCCAAGGATTAAAATATGAGGAAGAGAATTTTAAGACAGTTGCAATAAATCTTGAGAAGGCCCAGATGCTAACTAAGAGAATGAGGAAGAAATCAGAATTAGAGGGATTGCAGTGGTACTGAGCAATAGCTAGAATTTTTTTTTAATGAGCTGAAAAATGTAGAAAGTTGGATAAATTATATCCAGATGTCATTGTACAAGCTGAAGAAAACCAACATCTTTATAGCAAACTTCATATTTGACATAGTGTAAGTGTATTCCTATTAAATAGAATGAGCTTAATATGCCTGGACAAGAGTGTTGTTAATCTATGTCCTGTTCAACATGTTGAGTCTGAAATTTCAGAATTATTGATTTGTTCCATATGAAAATACACAAGTACTAGTCTTTATACTCTGTGTAGCAGTCCAATAGATCTTAGGAAAGTAAATAAACAATTTTATCCTACACAGTGGGCAGGTGTGGAGAAATCAAGATTGAAATTATAAGACACAATCGAGGCTCATTATATAGATAAATTCACAACAAAATCATATAACGATGTTGCACTGGGGGCTCTTCAGGGTCAGGGGAATGAGATCCAGCTTGTTACTGAATTTTGCATATGAATACACCATGGGAAGCTTGCAAGGCTGTCCCATGGGGGCAGGAAACTCTCAGAGGATTGCCAGTTTCTCCTAGAGGGAGAAGTAGGCTAAAGATATCACGTGGCCGCATATATATATATTCCAGTATATATATACATATACATATATATGTATGTATATATACATATATATATATATATATATATATATATAGTATGAAGTGAAAACCTGGGCTCTATCGTCAACACCCTACATGATCCCCGGTGCCCCACTAGGACTTATCCCCAAGCACTGCTTGTTGTGTCCCATCCCAAAATAAATACAAATAAGAAAACAAAAAGAACAAAAAACTCACTGATCCTGAGAATAATGCACTTGTGCTGAGATTTTTTTAAATGGCAATATGTGGCAGCTTATGAGGATCTAGTAATTGATCTCATAGTTTTGCCCTTACTTAATAGATGTTTTGCCAATTTAACTATCTAACCAGTTATAAACATGAAGAGCATAGTTGATTCCCATGACTGAAACAGAACATACAACTGCAGACAATGGAAATTACTACATCAGTTAATTGAATCACCTGTGATCATTGTTTGTGGCACAAGTAGTTGTTCCTGATTTTTTATTTTGTATGGCTTATAAGAGAAAAAAATAATATGTCATGTGTATAAGTTAAAAATATATAAAATAAGTGTTTCTTAGTCAGTGTTCTTAAGAATATCATACAATTTAGTTGCTAGTTCTAGAGTAATGTGTTTGAATGTCATATGTGCATACTTGTACTCTATTAATTACAGAAGACAACTGTTCCTGCTTCCTGGGTATGATGTTATTCTCATTAAATAGGCACCTGGGTTTATCCTCTTTTCCAATGTATAAAAAACAACTGACAGCCTTAATTTATTCTGAGATTTTTCTAATTGCATCCTATTCTTATTCATGAAGATACTAAGATACCTGTTTAAAATTTCTCCAATCATGAAAAAAAAAAAGATGCTCACCTAAAATGACACAATACTCAAGTTCTTGCTTAATATTTCTTTGTGGGTGGACTTAGCATTAAAAAGTTGGATGGCATTTGTTAGTTAAAACTGACAAGACCTTTAAATCCGTAGATACTGAAGGTTAGACTTAGTTTCGGCTAACGTACATGTTTCTCTGTCTTCCTGTGTGCCTACATATGCTCAATTTATGTTTTCACAGATACCATTCTGAACTTAATTTAAATACTAAAGGATAATATTCTTTCTGGTTTCTATGTATTGTTATGAACCTCCAATTTTGAGTGCCTCTTATAGTTAAACCAAATACCTAGAGGCAAAGGTAATGTGAAGATTGAAGCAGAGATTGAAGTAAAGCAATTCATGTTAGGCATACACAATGGAACCAATATTCAGTGTCTCCAGAAGTAACTAATACTGGTAACAGTTGGCTATTTTTTAAGGTTTAAAAAGTTTTTTTTTAATTGAATCATAGTTAGATGCAATTCCAAAGTTATTTATGATTTGGTTTCAGTCATACAATGTTCCAACGCATCCCTTCACAACTGTACAAATGTCACCAGTTTCCCTCTAGCCCTCTCATCTCTATGACAGGCACTTTTCTCCCTCTTCCTCCTCTTCCTCCTCTTCCTCCTCCTCCTCCTCATTCTTCTTCTTCTTCTTCTTCTTCTTCTTCTTCTTCTTCTTCTTCTTCTTCTTCTTCTTCTTCTTCTTCTTCTTCTTCTTCTTCTTCTTCTTCTTCTTCTTCTTTCTTCTTCTTCTTCTTTCTTCTTCTTCTTCTCTTCCTGCTCCTCCTCCTCCTTCTCCTTCTCCTTCTCCTTCCCCTTCTCCTTCTTCTCCTCTTCCTTTTTCTCCTTCTCCTTCTCCTTCTTCTTCTTCTTCTTCTTCTTCTTCTTCTTCTTCTTCTTCTTCTTCTTCTTCTTCTTCTTCTTCTTCTTCTTCTTCTTCTTCTTCTTCTTCTTCTTCTTCTTCTTCTTCTTCTTCTTCTTCTTCTTCTTCTTCTTCTTCTTCTTCTTCTTCTTCTTCTTCTCCTCCTCCTTCTTCTTCTTCTTCTTCTTCTTCTCTCTCTCCTTTTGGACCTTATAATTTGCAATACAGATACATAAGGGCTATACAGGTATATTCCTTTTACCTACCTTGAACACTCAGCTCCTGTACAAAATGATTATTTCCAACTATTATTGCCATACTGATAGAGAGAGAGACAGGGAGTGAGAGAAAGAGAGAGAGAGAAAATAGTAACAGTTAATTTTAGACTTGTTCTACAGTATTGTGAAAAATATATATTTTTGAATTTTGTTTTTTTTTTTTTTGCATTTTGTGTCACACCCAGCTATGTTCAAGCTATGTTCAGGGGTTACTCCTTGCTCTGTACTTAGGAACTACTCCTGGAGGTGCTTGAGGGTAAGGGATGCTGGGGATAAAACCTGGGTTGGCCACGTGCAAGGCAAATGCCTTACCCACAGTACTATTTCTCTGACCCATTTTCAATTTTTTTAACATTACAGCAGCCCTATAAACAGTATAATATCCTTATCATATCATTGACAGTTGCACTTCTAAATATTTACCTAATTGATTCTCAAACTTATATGTAGCATGTTTGAAAATATTTATAGCAATGCATCAGCAAGATGGTATAGAGGGTAAAGCATTCTCCACACATGTTGCAGAACTTGGTTCAGTCTCTTAGGAGTTGGGTTTCATCCTATACACCTCATATTTTCCTCTGAGCCCTACCAAGGATGATCCCTGGGCTCAGAACCAAAGGTAAGTCCTGAGTACAGCCAGATGTAGCAAACCCTGGCCCCTCAACCAAATACTAATATTTGCCAAGTTTGTGGATGGGAGTAATGGTATAGGAAATTGGATTCAAGCAAAGATTAGTAGAATAGCAAAAGCAATGCGAGTGATACTCGAATTATGTATAAGATACACTTAACATTTGTGAAAAAATCATAGCACTTTTCAGTATAAAGATTTAATCATAATTTTCACAAATTAAAAAAATGTTTAGAAACTTGGATAATTCATGGTTTAATGCTTTATATGTCAGATAAATACAATTATATAATTTATTTCTTTGATGTTGTCCCATAATTCATATAGGCTTCTTACACTTTTTTTGTTTCTCTAATTTGCTAAATTTTAAATTATGCGTTTTTAAATCAGTTAATTTTTTATTGTAAAGTCTATTGTTGAAATTCTCTATTATACTTTAGCTCTGTTGTATTATTAAGCTTCAGTATTTTAATAAAACTTTTTTGTTGAACTTTCATTCTATTTATAAATTATTTTATTGACTCCACTTAGTTGTCTTGTGTTCTCTTGCTTTTCAGTTGTATTATTTATTAATTTTTTCATTTAATTTTACAATATCATGATTTACAGTACTGTAAATGACAGAGCTTTGTGCATATAAAATTTCAACAATATGCCCTTCACTAAAGTGTTCCCATAATCCCTCTATATCTTGCCTCCACCAACATTGTAAACTTAGTTCTGTAGACCAGTTCCTAGGTTCTATTGTTTATGACCATTTGTCATTCCCTTCTTATGCTTTTTATATCCCACTCATGAGAAAGATCATTTTGAGTCTGCCTCTCTTATGACTAACTTTTCTCAACTCGATATTTTCCAGATCCATCTGCATAATAGCAAATTTCATGATTTCATCTTTTCTAATAGCCATGTAGTATTTCATTATGTGTATACAACATAGTCTCATTATTCAATCATCTGTTGTTGGACAGTCAGATTATTTCCAGATTTTGGAAATGCAAATATAAATGACTGTCACCAGAAGCCCAAAACCTCAGATTTGTTGTCAGTAAGGTAGATGGGATGTGTAGAGGCTGCAGCTCCATATAAGTCTATTTCAGTATCTGGAGATGCAGATAAAATTTCTCATGCCTATTACTGCTTCACCAAATGTGATGATGAACTGTGTCTGAAATAAGATGATGCCTTATACAGGTACCTTTCAGACTCCCTTGGGAAACATGAGTATTGCGTTTTAGAATCTCCAGGTAGTTGGTACATAGTGTTTCCTTCCATTATAGCGCCAACAGGAAAGGGTCTCTGACTGTACACGGTCTGGCTTGTCCCATTTGCAAACACCTTTCTGAATCTATAGACCTACCTTAAGGGGCACCTGGACTGTGACTGGAAGGAATTAGAATAAATTCAATAATCTGGGCTCAGAGCCAGACATATAATATATATAATATTATTATATGTTTTACATTATATAATTTATATTAATTATATTTATTTATATATCATGTATCAATATATATATAATTAATACAAAATAATTGTTTTAATAAATAAAACCTAAGAAACTTTGAATCATAATATCTGAAATACAAATTCTAGTTTCAAGTGATACAGTAATATATTAAAAGCTTAAGTTGAGATTAACATGCTAAATACACACATATATACATATATATATACATATATATATATAAATACACATACATATATAGTTCGTACCAGGCTGTTTTCATTCAGGGCACCACAGAAGGGGGCGGGACCAAGTTCCAGCAGCCGACTTCCACTACCCAACTGCCGCCACACTCCAGACCACTTTCCACATACTAGGGCCAAACCTCACAAATGAGTAAACATATTCTTGAACCGTGCAGCTGTGAAGTGGCCACACAACACATTATCACAAAGGGAAATAAATGTATATATACCTCTCAGAGACCCTGGCAAGCTACTAAGAGTGTCCTGCCCACACGGCAGAGCCTGGCAAGCTCCATGTGGCATATTTTATATGCCAAATACAGTAAAAATAACAGGTCTCATTCCCCTGACGCTGAAAGAGCCTCCAATAGTTGGGAAAGACAAGTAAGGAGAGGCTGCTAAAATCTCAAGACTGGAACAAATGGAGACATTAATGATGCCCACTTGAGTAAATTGATGAACAATGGGATGACAGTGACAGTAACATATATATATATATAACATATATATATACATGTATGTATATATATATTTAGAGAGAAAGGAAAGAAAGAAAAATGAATGGGTGACTGTGACTCCTCCTAGGCCACTTGGAGCATGGTATTGGTGACATATCAAAAGTCAATTAGGGCAGTAGCAATTTTTCAAGGGGTATAAAACCAGTTTTATCTCTATAGTCAGATATATTCAGATTTATTCAGATCTATTCAGATTTCATTCTGAATGAATGAAATAATAAAAGCTCATATATTTACCCTTATATGTGAATGGATGCCAGCTTATTGTTGTTAAGTGAAATATGTTAAACATCTTACTTGTTCAAACATTTTTGATGGCACATTAATGTATTGGATAACCACAAATTGACAAAATTTTAAATTCTTGAAATGATTTTAGTTTCATAATTCTATAATAATCTCAAGCGGTATGCATGAGTGAATAATAGTTTGGATAGCCTTGTGGTGGAAAATTTAACTGTCTGTGTAAAAAACACCTGCCAGGAAGGACCGGGGGACAGCCCTGGCAGCTCTCCCCATTAGCAGCCCAGGGTTCAGGGGATCAGTCCCAAGCCATTCACCCAGCCCAGGCCATGGGGCAGATGAAAGAGGAAACGAGAGCCAAGCCTGTAGTTGATTGATCAATTGCTGTTTATTTCATTCTCTCCACGTGCCTATTCCAGTCTCTCTGAGCCCCCTATTCTAGTCTTACACTGTCCCTCATTCCCGTCTCCTTTTGTCTCTCCTAGCCCCTCATTCCTTCATCCCAGCTCTATGAATTCTCCTCTCTCTTCTCTAGTCACTTCCCCATACTTGTCTCTCTCCACCTTGCCCTCTGGGCTACACACAGTCTGGTAGCAAAATCAACACAAGAAAACCCTTCCTGAGGGCAGCCAGGTTCAAAGGAAACACCATCTCCAGGCATTCCTCTCCTGCTAGTGTCTTAATTAACATCTCGACATTAATTATTTTTGTATGGACACAGTAAGAGTTACATTGAGGCTTGTAGGGCAGCTCTCCAATGAACTTCTTGCCACAGACTCATACTACAGCACTCAGGCCAGATTAATCATTCTTTACCCTAGCAGGGTCCAAATCTAGTTATTACTTTTTGGATCACTATAGTATTTGTCCATGACCTAGTTCTTAGCTTATAGTTAAGCATTAGGCGTTTTGGCCAGGCCCATCTAGATGCCAGGGTAGCACATAGCTCACCATTTGCCCTGGGTCCATCCCATCCCTCGTCGGGACCCTGCTTTTGGGGGTGCTAGGAAGTAAGGGCAGCTGAGGCTTAGATGGAGAGAACAGACGCCCAGGAGGAAAATATCATGTAGAATCAAATGACTCCCAGGTTACAAAAGCATAGCATTTGCTACTGTCTTCCTGTGCCCATACAGAAGGACATGGCTCTGAATAAACTATGCAAAGGACTCAAGGAGAAGAGAAAAACAATATTTACAAGTCAACAGAACAGAAAAAAAGAAGTTACAAATAAACACAGAGGAATGGGAGCACTGTGATGGGATTAACCCAAATAACCTAAACTACCTGAGGCTATGTCATCTTACATGACTGAAATTACTAACAGTAAGTCAATATATTATTGATAACAAATGACGTTTCTCATAAATAAAATCCAAGAAGATTTGGATCATAATATATGAGATACAAAGTTTCAAATGATAAAGTAATATGTTAAACGCTTAAGTTGAGATGAAAGTTTTTCAATGTCTCATCTTACAAACATTTACAAACTAAACTAAAATTAAATGAATAAAATATAAGGGAATTCAGAATTCAGGTTCTTTAAAAATAATTTATGAGCTAGACATATTTAATGAAGAAAGATGAACATACTGACCATTTAAAGAATTGGGTTCAGAGAAAGCAACAAACAATATTTTCTCCTAGAGATAATAGTTTATTCTTAGTTTGAAAGTAAAATAGAGTCATACTTTGATTAAACTTAAACAAAACTTAACTTTATAGATGCTGGACATGTATCATAATATGTTCTTGATTAATAGGTATTTTCTGGCACTAAATAGATGACCCCTCTCATGATACCTTAGAGACTATCCCCACATTGACTCATGAATCAGAAGTGAAATCATGTAGCAATATTACATATTCTGTCATTCTGCAATTTTTTGATAAATATCAGGTTGTCATTATAAATCAAGAGATGTATCATTCATATAATTCTTTTCTAGATAAATTATAAAGGTTAGGCTTGACGAATCAATGGATATTTACGAGTCCTTCGTGAAATAGTCTAGTCTAAAAGTAATTTAACTACAAAAAGTTACAACATTTGAAATGTGATAGAAGGGTTATTTTTATCATTATAGAATGTGTTCAATTATTTGAATTAAAAGTAATCAATCCTATAAATCACTGGAATTATTTCATTATTTGTTTTATTCTCTTATAGTAGAAATTAACTCAAATTTTAAAACACATTTAAATTAAAAGTGGTTGTTAATAATGTGCCTTGTGGAATATGCCAGTAACTTATATTTAATCTCTATAGAATTGAAATCTTCTTAAAATGTGTATTTCCTTCCTTATGAATATATGAAAAATATTAAAAATTTGAAAACAGTATAGGGAGCAATCTTTTAATCTTAATATTTTAAAGTAATAATAGTAATAAAAGTATCTAATAATGAGTATCAATTGCACTGTAGTAAATACCAATTATATTAAACTTAAACCAAATT
Source organism: Sorex araneus (assembly GCF_027595985.1). NCBI lineage: Eukaryota > Metazoa > Chordata > Mammalia > Eulipotyphla > Soricidae > Sorex > Sorex araneus. Next base: position 55,214,490 of record NC_073304.1, read on the forward strand.
CTGGCATCAACTTAATTTTTCTCAAATAGAATTTTATACTAAGACAGTGTGAAAGTGATTAGGTAAACTTTTCATATTATAGCATATTATGCAATTTAGTGATGGACTAGAATATTTAAGATGTGTTATCATTTTGCAGCAGGACTCTGATTTGATTCAGTTATTTTTTTAATTAACACTTAGTATATTTATATGTGATCTGAATTTTTCTCTTAACCCATTGATTCTTGTTTACACAAGATATTTGTTAAAACATTTAAATATCCTTAAAAATATATTGATGTTATTTTGATAATTTAATTTAGCTTATAATTCGTAGAGATATAAAATCATTAAGTGTTCATTATAACATATTTTATTGTGTATTAATAAACCTAATACATTTAATTCATAAAATAAGTGAAAAATTGAAATGTACCAAGTTCTTACCCACTACTCAAAAATATCTTATTTTAAATTCACTAAACATACAATGAACAATTCTTTCTCTTGATTCTAAATGCATATTAGCATAAATATGCCCATGTCTATTTGAATGTTATTTTAGATTTATATAATTTCATATAACCAGAAACATGAAGTATCACCTTTCGTAACAAATTATTATTTTTATTTTGCTTTTTTTGGGTCACACCCAGCGATGCTCAGGGGTTACTCCTGGCTTTGCAGTAAGGAATTACTCCTGGCAGTGTTTGGGGGACCATATGGGATGCCAGGGATCAAACCCGGGTTGGCCACGTGCAAGGCAAACGCCCTACCCGCTGTGCTATCGCTCCGGCTCCTCGTAAAAAATTATTTTAAGGTAGAAAAAACCTAAAATATAGCTAATTTCCTAACATTGGTTTTCACCTTTATATTTGAAAGACAACTACTGGAGATTATAAAATGTCAGATACCTCTACTATTTCTTACAAAAATAATATGAGATCACCAAATGGAAGATAACCAAACCTACTATAAAAATAGCTAAACTTATTTTGATATGGAAACAAGAAGCTGTGAATTTTAGAGGTGGGAGGTGGTGATAGAATTTAATCTTTCCTAGAGAATGTTTTTTCTCTCTACACAGTGAGAAGAATGGCCATTCTTTCCATATCTAAAAGAATATTATTATACTTTTCTTTTTATCATTCCATGTGAAAGCACATAATCAATATGAATATATAATTGAAAGAAGTGCTCCTCCTTCACAACCAAGAAAGAGTTGATTAAATGAATAAGACTTTGAAGTAAAACATGAAATCTCCCTGTAAAACTTGCAATGTTTTAATTTTCTATTCAGAATTTTAAAACCTCTAATAGCAGACTCCATGCTATTTAAAACTTGTCAGCACTGCAGTTATTCTGATGAAATCACAATAAATGTCAGTGAAGAAGAATTTTAATAAAGTAAAATAGTTTCTGAGTTAAGCATATTTTCATCCCCTCTAGAATTTCACCACCTGCTCAAGCAGCATATTATTCTGTCTCAGAATAGAGAATATGCATATTTCTCAAAAGGTGACAGTTTAGTTCATTTTTAGAGATGTTTAAAGCAACAGGTTAGCATTTACCTAAGGTATAAAGTTTAACTTAGTCAAGACTGCCAAAAAAGCATAAAGTAGTGACTCAAGTATTCTGGAAATATGATTAACTATTTATGAATGGACTGCTGATATTTCCAATTTTGACATTAAGAACTTTTCTTAACTCCTTGTTTAGTCTTAGCGCTGAATCTACACAAGGGGAATATTTGTATTGACCAAAACTAAGCCTGACATATTATATATACTCCTGTAAATATATATCAACATATTTAATGAGAGATTTGTCTAAATTTATGAGTATTTATAGTAAATATTTATCGAGGAAAGCAGTGATAAATAGCCAAAAATTATTTAGAAATTTAATAGATTTAGAAGTTTGAGACTATTTTTTTTCTAATCAAATCTCATACATCTGATTTTCCACGGATGTTTGAGACTAAATCTTTCCTATCTTATAATAGCTTGACAGATTACAATTTAACAGCTTAAATGGCATGTATTGGCTTACCATTTTGAGGGTTAGGTATTCGAGAGTGGCTTAGTTGCTGACTGGTGGCTCTATTTCTGTATCTCTTCGCAGGTTACAATCCATATGTCAGCTTGAGTTTTAGTCAACTGAGGATTTGACCTGGCTGGAGGTCCCACATCAAAGAAGAATTTTACAAATAACTATTAATTTCTGTTTATCCTGTCTATTAAGAGGATTTTTTTTGGTAACATTTGGAAGCTAATCATAGTTCCCTATAACATGTCCCTCTCCAGAGGATGACTTGAATGTCCTTATGATAGTCTCCATAGGGGATGATTCTTTAGATCATAGCTATAAATAATGTCTCTGGTCTGGGAGTTACACATTGACATTGTAGCAGAGAGATCAGCTTTATTTAATGTGGGAATTAAGAGATGAGGTTCATTAAGATCCTTTAGAATGCTACAATCCATACTTAATTTTAAACTAAGTGATATAAAGAAAGATTAGAAATAGTCTACATTATTGTTAGTCTGGATTGGAATGATAGCACAGTGGATAGGGCGTTTGCCTTGTACTCAACCAACCCGGGTTTGATTCCTCCATCCCTCTCGGAGAGCCCAGCAAGCTAGCGAGAGCATCCCATCCATATAGAATAGCCTGGCAAGCTACCCGTGGCATATTTGATAAGCCAACAAAACAGTAACAAGTCTCACAATGGAGACGTTATTGGTACCTGCTTGAGCAAATTGATGAACAATGGGGTGACACTGCTTCAGACAGTGCTATTGTTAGTCTATGCAAATATACTTATCAGAAGCTTACCCACATACACCAAGCCCCAAATGACAGGTGGCTGAGATTTGTTCTTAAAGAACATCAAAAATGTCTTTTTAAAAATTACTTCTCGTTTTCCTAAATAAAAATATTTAAGACCTCTAACTCTGGGCCAATAACCATAATACACTACAGATTTCTCCTGTTGTGATTTTTTTACCCCCTATTTGAATATGATCTGCTGTTCTGGTATTCAAATAATTTCTGTTTTGCCATTTCATGCAGCAGATATTTTAACAGAGCAGAACTAAAAAAAACAAAAACTTGCAATCTACTCTAAGAAGTTAAACTCTGAATTAGGACATGTGTCATTTTTCAATCTGGAATAAGTGGTTTAAATTTGTAAAGTGCTTTTTCTTAAAAATTGCAACTTTCTCAGGTAGGTATATTTTATATTTCTTAATTACTCATTACATTACTCAGGGTCATCATCCTAAGCACAAAACAATGTTTAAGTAGTTGACTGCATATACAGAGATAACAGTTGAAAGCATCGCAGATAATTTTCTGAGCTAAAAGTATTCTGACCTACCTCTTGAAGAAACATTTCAGATGAGTGATAAATGCTACTGGGATTCTATAGCTTTTAATATTCCATTATCTGCCATTAACTCATGATGATTTTACTGAAAAAAATATTTCCTATTGATCACAATAACTTAGAAAAATAAAGTTTTATAAAGTACTTTTTACAAAAATCTACTTTCTAGTTCATTTTACATTCTTGTTAAATACTTCTTTTACATTTGAGTTTTTTTTGTTATCTTTATCCTGGGGATTTTATCATAACTCAATTTAAAATGACAGCTCATTTCAAATTTTACTTTTACTTTAACAAATTACTGTACAAAAGTTCCTTCAGGCTACACTTTGATTATTAATTAGCATACATATCATGTAGCTAAAGGAAGATGGGCATTTTATGACTAGGGTTTTTCTCCTAATTAAGAATATCAACTTATTCATTTAGAGCAACTTTGAGGTTAACTTTAAAAACTCATTTTTAGCCCTTCTTTATTTTTTTGCTTGTATGAGAGAAACCTTTGTCACTCCAGTGTGACTATTAATACAATTGCCACTCTAGCAACATCTTTGATTTTAGAAAGAAAGTTGCCATTAATTTTGTTATTGCACACTCCACATGTAACCCATTGTTTTGTTGCCAAGTACATCAGGACATATACTCTATTACTTGGTGTATCATTGTATCACTGTCATCCCCTTGCTCATCAATTTGCTCAAGTAGGCACCAGTAACATCTCCACTGTGAGACTTGTTGTTACTGTTTTTGGCATATCGAATACCCCATGGGTAGCTTGCCAGGCTCTGCCATTCAGGTGGGATACTCTCCGTAGCTTGCTGGGCTCTCCAAGAGGGATGGAGAAATCAAACCCGGATTGGCTCCGTGCAAGGCAAATGCCCTGCCCGCTGTACTACCTCTCTAGCCCTACTTGGTGTATGTAATTTTTAATTTACCAAGACACATGTGCAAGCTTTCTATCTTTATTTTGCAGAATACATGGTATGTTCACTGAATATATATGGTAGAAACTTCAGAAACATCTAAACAAAGCATTTCTAATGAGTGTATTCTATGTTGTTTGTCTAAGTTCTAATAAACATTTTCAGTATCACTTCAGTATCACTTCAGTAATGGTCTCCTCTCCTGCTTTGTTGTCTCTTTCTATTAAGGAATGAAAATGAGAGAGAGAGAGAGAGAGAGAGAGAGAAAGAGAAAGAGAAAGAGAAAGAGAAAGAGAAAGAAAAAGAAAAGAAAACTAGCAAATTCGTTTCTATGTTTGAGCCTTGACTATTTCACCTCCCATCATGCTGTCACCTGATTCAGAGACAGACCTTTGTCTTTTCTGAGACAAAGGTCTCAGAAGACCTGTTCTTGGTGGCTGCTAGCAAGCACACACACTATGCTTGATTCTATTTTTAATTCTAGTATAAATCATGCCTTAGAGATAGTCTCACATACACACATTAGAATGACTATACAGGAAGGATATATTCCATGAGCTTCATCCTTTTCTATATTATTATTATTTTTTTGTTTTTCAACATAAGATAGTTCTAAGGATTACAGGGGTAGAAGAGAGACAGAAACAGAGACAGAGACAGAGAGAAGAGAGCGACGAAGAGACAGAAAGACAGAAACAGAGAGAGAGAGAGCAGGTTTATAAAGTTATAAAGAACAGAGAGAGCCCAGTTATTTTTTTTGATATTGTGATTTTTATAGATTCTTATTCTTCTGCTGAGCAATGTTGTTTACTCTTGCCTGTATGTTTAAATATAAAATTTAAGAGATAAGAATGGTGTTTACTCTTTCACTGTAGAGGGTACACTTGTTCTTTATAAAAATATTAATATCCATTGTTCCTTAGCAAGAATGTTCTGTATTTAGTAGAGTGGAAAATTATATTTCTTCCTCACCAGATAAATTTGAATCTATATGAAAACATATATGTTGATATGTCCTTGCATTGATATGTCCATACGTTAGAGTGTATATATGTAGATATGTACTGATATAGTTGGACATTTTATCACCTTCGTATCCTTCATATTTATTCTAGACACAAATTATTCTAGACACAAACTGTAAACACAAATATAGACAATGTTAACTTGAAAAAGCAAATGAAAGCAAGAGTTTGTTTTTTGGCCACTCCCAGCTGTGTTCAGGGCTTAATTCTGGCTTTGTGCTCAGGGACCACACTTGGTGGCACTAGAGGACCATTATGTGTTGTTCCAGAGATCATATGAGGTGTTGGGATCTAATCTGGGTTGGCTGTGTGCAAAGGTAGTGCCCTACCCACTGTATTATCTGTCTGGACTCCAAAGCAAGAATTTTATTTTTTCCTATAGTGTGTTGATGAGAAAACTCCCACTTCATAGAAATAAATAGAAACTAATGGCAAACACATATAACTTAATTTATGCATACTCAATTTAAGCAGACAAAAGTAATGTGTATAGTTTCTCTTAGAACTTGAAATCTGATCACGTTGTGGCATGCACTTTGTAAAATAGTGAAACGTCAATATCAAAAAACTTAGAACAAATTTTCCTGCAATGTACCTTTGCTGTTTTACACTTCTGTATTTTGCTTCATTTACACTTCACCTTCCCATACATGTGTTATACCTTTACTTATGACAGAAACATGTTTTGCCAGCATCATTTTTATATAATTATCCTGAAGGGTGGCTCAGTGATGTCATCTAGCAGTAGATTTAATGAACCACTTTAAAAACAACAAAAACAACAAAATATTTCCCATGTTGGAAAAGTTGTACAGGAATTAAGGCCCTTGTGTCGCAGGTAGTTAATGATAGCAATGCCAGTAGTTCCACAACACCACCAGGAGTAATATCTGAGCAGAGAGCCATTAAAGTTACCGTAAAATTACTATCTAAATTTTCTGTATGTTTCTATTTTGCTTGAGCAAACAACTAGAAGTGAAATTCACAGGAATTGTTTATGAGAAGTATTAGATGTCTTGAATATAATTGTGTATTTCCATTAACAATTTTTAATTACCCTGTTTCTCTGTAATCTTAACATTATTTAGTAATTTCATTCTTTTTGAATCACCATCTGGTACACCAGTGGTTCAGAGATTATATTGCATTGCAGTATAAGATTTGTTTATAGCAAAATAATGATAAGATCCAAAGAGGAATTGAAGGAGCTATGCTAGGAGTATCATGTTTCACTCAAGTGAGAGAAGGAATCCGGAGTTCCAGCCTCCATCAATGTTCAAGAATCAGGGACGCTGTCTCATTTGCCAAGACTTTGAAAATCAGATGGGCCGGGCACGTAATGCGATTCAGAGAGAACTACTGGACTAGAGCTGTTACCGACTGGATTCCACAGAACGTCAAAAGACCTCTGGCCGCCCACCAACGAGATGGTCAGACTTCTTCGTCAAAACCCTGAATGAACGATGTGAGGCTCTTCCTGTTCCTGGAGCTAGCAGATATCACTGGGCTACACCAGCACGCAACAGGGAGAAATGGAGACGTTACTGGCGCCCGCTTGAGAAAATCGAAGATCAACGGGATGACAAGTGATACAAGTGAATAATAAGGTTGACTTCCAGAAGAGTTATTACTTATTTATTTAAAGCATTTTGTACTAAAGAGTTTTTCTGATAACCTGTGCCATTTCTAATGGTGCCTGTGGGACATGTGTCAGAGACATGACTCCGGACCTCACATGTACCCTATCACCGGAGTTGTCTTCCTGACCACTGATTTATAACTATATCTAGGTAGCAAGTTATTATATACTTTACCCTTTATTATATATTTTTATTATTTAGCTTATTGATACAGATAAATGTTTTTTCAATTTCATATTCAGGTTTTACCAAGCAGGTAAATTTGGCACAGTTACTTAGCATTACTAGCCAACAAAATTCTCAACAAAAAATGATGTAGAAGTCACATTTTTTAATAGATTTTTAAATTAGTTTCTTAAAACAATGTTGAAGAAACACTTTTAAATAGACATTGGCATAAATGTTCATAAATAATGGGTCATTAGTGTAGTTAGTTCCAATTCCAATTAAAAAAAACACTTTTCAAATTACCAAGTAATTTTCATATTAAATACCTAGTCAATTTTCCTAAAATGAATAAAAGGTGTGTATTTATTATCAATATGATATATAAATTTTCACTGAAATTCTGGATTTAGGTTTGTACAAAGATTTCTGGTCTGTTGTAGTAATCAAGTAAGCAAATTATTGCTTATAATGCATCAACATTTTCAGACTGTCAATATGTTAAGACGGGTGTATATTCTGAGTCTATCTCCTGTTTGAGAGAGTTAGAAATTAGTTTTCCTAATTATTTAACCAATATCTTCCTCTTCAATGGGATTGGTTCTTCCAGTACTCAGGGATGATGATTAGAATATTGTAGACAAGAGAAAATTTAAAGGCAATATATTATAGTTAATTTTTATAACTCAGATGTGTCAAATTTATCTTCTGGTAGTAGAAAAATTAGGGATAAGAGAGTTCTTATTTATTCAGAATGTCATCCCATTGCTCATCGATTTGTTCTAGCGGGCACCAGTAATGTCTCTCATTGAGAGACTTATCGTTACTGTTTTTGGCATATCCAATACGCACAGGTAGCTTGCCAGGCTCTGCCACGCGGGCCTCTTAAAAATCCCTAGTTATTTTTCTTGCGGTAATATATAACACTGATTTGGTGGTTTAAATTAGTGTTTCTCAATCTTTTTCCAGAGCGATAGCACAGCACATAGGGTATTTGCCTTGCACACTGCTGACTCGGTTCGATTCCTCTGTCCCTCTCAGAGAGCCCAGCAATCTACTGAGAGTATCCCACCCGCATGGCAGAGACTGGCAAGCTATCCGTGGAGTATTTGACATGCCAAAAACAGTAACAATAAATCTCACAATGGAGACGTTACTGGTGCCTGCTCGAGCAAATAGATGAACAATGGGACAAAAGTGACAGTGACAGTGACAGTCTTTTTCCAACTTTATTTCCTTTCTATGGCTCCTCTGTTCTCCTGGTTCAATTTGTATGCCCCAATAATGGAATAGCAACCCAGGTCTCCTTAAAATATCCTGGGTCCCAAAAGTGGCTTAAGTGGTCCCTTGTTAAGAAATGCTGAATTCAACAACAAAAATGTTTTTCTCTCAATCTGGAGACTGAGAAGCCTTGCTAGTAAGTTTAGTTCTCAGTGAGATACCCCACTGGGTATAAATGACAAGCATCACATTATATCCTTACCTGGTGGAGAGAGAGACAGAAGACCTCTTTGATTTTTCTTCTAACACAAGTATTAAATATATTCTAAAGACACTATAATTATGGAACTAATTATTTCCAAAGAATCTACTAGAAGTGGTCTAATATGTGAGTTTTAATGGACACACATCTTAAAGTAATATAATAATATTAACAACAATATTTGCATGAAGTGTCAGGTTTGCATTATATAGAATTTTAATATATTTCCTTATTTTTCTGGGAGATGATCTGTATCTCCTAAATTTACAATGTTTTCCTCAAAATAAATGATGCACAGTAAATGATAATGCTGTGCTTATTTTACTATGTTTCTTTAACTATCAGAGAGCAGTAACTTTAGTCTATTAATGACTAGAAATAGGAATATACTTGATCTCATAAAATTCCTATATATGTTTAGCATCCCCCATCTGTCAGCATGAAGGCAATACCTCTCAGCCAAATACTAGAACTTATGAATAATTGAGAATGTTTTCCACTTAATCAGTTTTTTTATTAAAATATTATACTGCTAAGTTAAAGTGATAGTAGAGTAGCTGGGGTGCTAGTACCCTCTTATTCACAGTTAAACGCATTGTTTAATTTCTCTGTTTTCTCTTTTTTAGCAGTTGCAGATGTTGTGTTTAAAGAGATCAAAACGATTGCTAAGGTCATGTTCTCCAGAGTAGTAGATTGAAATTTGGATCCCAATTATATTTAACAGTAGAATCTATACAGTTTTTGTATAAGCATTTTGTGTAGTGAATAAAATTATAAGTAATAGAGCAGAGTAGAATAATATGTCAAAGGTAAAAGAAAACACATGCTAAAGGTGCAACAAAAACACACCTAAGTAACAGTAAATTTGAACTCTCAACTATGTCATTTAAAAACTTTTCCCATTATAGTTTAGTGGTAAATATTATTAATTTAAAATATTAGAATAGAATTTTATTTCATAAATTATTTATAACTTGCGTGCCTTTTATTTTTTAACCTCTGTAAAATCAACTATAATAGCTACTGCTATAGATACAATTTTAAATCATAAGTGCAAGATGATGTTAAAGGAAAAGAACAATAGTCCAGAATAAAATGAAAATAGATGATGAAGAGCACATGACATATACATACATTTCAGGAATCTAATTTGAAATATGATTTTATCTTAAAATGTGATGGTATTTATTAGTTTTTTCTAGTATAAACTGGATATAAAATTAAATCTCTAAATTAATATAGAAAATATAACCTCTTGGAAAATAAAAGTTACTAAAATGGTTTAAATTTAATTAGTTTTAGAGAAAACTACTTTTTACACTGAACTTTAAATATGAATTTTATATTCATGAACTATAAGGTATATACTGTGGTGTGTTCTCAATTTCCTTCTTATCTTCCTCTTTAGAGAAGCTGAAAAGCTATAAATATTTTACCATATTTTCTTGCAAAGTTTCGTTCTGGTCACAAAAAGTGAAAACTAACAAAACCAAATTCATGAATTAAAAATACATACATGGAATTTGGAACATGAAAATAAAGCATAAGCCAATACCTGGTGTGGCTTTTTCCTCTTTACTGATAACCAACAGTATAGTACATATTTGAAGATTTTCATTTGTTCTTTAACACATACACACATGTTCTTTCTTGAGCATGCATATGTGTCTCTCTCTCTTCTCATACCTTTCTAAGTAAATTCCATTCAGTAAACATTCTCTTGCTCCACTAACAAAGTATTTTAAAAAATATTTGAAGGTTGTATATAACCCCCATTTAAGGTTTGTCATCTGTCTAGAGCACTGTGTTATCTGAAAGCAGCTTGGTTATTGGTATCTGAGAACTTCTCTTTCAGTGATTATGATTTATGATTATATTGCTTTAAAAGCACCTGCATGTAGTAGTTTTTTTTTTTTTTCTACTTGGCTCACACTCAAAGTGGGTGCAAAAGAGTATACTCAGATGGGTATCTGTTTTGATTTGCATTTTATTTCTGTTTAAATCTGGCCTGCCTAATCTGCCTGCCTTGATAGTTATAATTGGAGGAATCATGTAGTTTGTGGAAAGTAATTGTAAAAATGTACTATGAATGACTGTTTCAGTGAACTGATTGATTGCTTCAGTAGAGTGTTATGATAAGGTAAGAAATATAAGCACCAATAAGTGTACTGGCAAGTTCTGACAGCATTTAAATACTTAAGGACAATTGCAAACTCAGGATTTTCAATTAACAATTAATAATAAACTATTTCCATATTTGGAATTAAATTATCTGTAGAATTTTGTTCTGCAGACTAATTTGTTGTTTTCTCATGTGAAAGCTGTAATATCCTTTGTAGAACTTTGTTCTGTAGATTAACTAATAAATATGATGGTCTCTAATATGAAGGCTGTAATATTGATTGGGAGAGAATAGAACTTCAGAATTATAATGTGGGATATAACAAAATATGAGTTCCACCTATTCTGACCTCTGTGCTTCTCATGATAACTGCTTATCCTTTGGTGAGGAACTTTAAATAATTCACCAGAGATAATTGCTTTGGACCAGAACACCAATTTCCCTTACTGAACTATCTTCACGATTGCATAGCCTCTAGACAGATAAATAGATTCTGATAGCAATTTGTCCCAAGAGACAGGAAAAAGTAGGATCAAGATAAATAGATAAATGTACTCAATGCAAACTTTTCTACATTATTTTTACCACTTATACGGAAAAAAATGTTATAATTTTATAGAAAAGTATTTTTAATGTGAAGGAAGTATATGAAATAAAAGACTGGAATCAGGATATGTAATCAATATGAGTATCCAGAGTTTCCTGGACTTATCATAGGGTATGTCCTGATGAATCCATCATAACATGAAAGCATCATAAGTCAAAAATGTATTTAATACTCATAACCCATGGATCATTATAACTTAGCCTAGCTTACCTTAAACATGCTCAAAATACTTACCTAAAATAGAATCAGGGAAGATCATCCAAAATAAAACCTGTTTTTAATGAAAATATGAATATTTCAAATAGTTTATTGAATACTGCTGTCTAAATGGAAAAGCAAAATGGTTGTATGGGTTCTTTCAACAAATTTACATAGCTCTAGATATACTGAACCTAAAGAAAATGAAATACTAAACTAAAATCAATTGCCAAGTGACAATAGTGCAATAGTGATCTTACCTTGACAAGGTCATCAGTTTTCCTGATAAGCCTCAAAGAGTTGTTTACCTCCGAGAACATTACATCACTGCCTGGGAGCTGTGCTTCCTGCAGCTACTCTGCATTTCTAGACAGTATCACATCATATATTACTATCCCAGATAAGATCAAAATTTGGAATTCAAAATATGGTGACCAACTTAATGCACGTTCCTTTCACAAAATAAAAAAAACTAAAAAAAAATCAATAGAACATTGCAAATTGGAAGCTGGTTACTTTAAAAAGTTCCTCATTCGCATGTATAGATTTTAGTTCCAGTTTGGTTGTTTGGACTGAAATTCATTAGTAGTAGTATGGTAGCTTATATTAAATTAAAATAAGATACCAGCAATTTAATTGTAAAACTGATAGATATAAATGGTCATGGGCTCTGAAATCATACTTTTCTTTGCAGATCTCTAATACAGCTATGCTCAACCATACATAGGTCTTAGAGTTACATGACAGAATTTAGGCCTGCGTAACACCAAGTACATTTGGCAGCTATGAAGAATTAAGGATCAATCCTGAAATTGGTCTTTTCTACAAAATAAAACAAACAAAACAGAATAAAAGCAGTGAATCCTTCCTAGAAAAACGGTACAGTTACAGAGATAGGTGATTATTCCTATCTCCACTCTGTTTAATATACCTGTTTGGCCTATGTAGATGAAATATAGCAGGAAAGAAGGAAAACTACATAAAATCTGATGATGACTTCAATTGTTGTTCCAGATATAATATCTTTATCTGAGCAATTAGCATTGCCTCTGCCAACTATTATGCAGCTATCAAACTACTAAAAGATTTTACTCTCTACAGTAAGGAGAAAAAGTCAGTAGTAGTTGCCTCTTAGTGGTAGGTTTTCAACTTATAGAGACACGTTTAAAGCACTATTGGCTCTTTTTTTTCTTTATAGTTCTTTCTCATAATTTATTTTGAGAAATTTAGATTTGCTCAACATGTCAAAAATATTTTGTTGGTCCATCACACTGTCAGATTTACAATGATATATCAGACACACCTCTAAAAAGCAGATGATTTCATCTCTAAGGACACATAAAATTTATCAACTCTTGCAATGACTTTGGTTTTTTCAGGACTAGATAATATTCAGATTTTTTGTTTAATATAAAAAATCAAACTTGAAGCTCATTGCACTACCTCTGTTTAAGAAAGGATTCCAGGATTCATCAACTTCTTTGGACGTAGAGTAAATATATGAAGATCAGTGGAGCCCTCTTTGCCAATTTATATCACTTGTATCACTTGTCATCCCCTTGTTCATCGATTTGCATAAGCAAGAATTAACATGTCCATTCATCCCTGTCTTATGCTAGTGTAGCCCAATGGTGTCTGCTCACTCCAGAAACACAAAGAGCCTCAAACCGTTCGTGCAGGGTCTTGACAAAGAAGTCTGACCATCTCATAGGTGGGTGGCCAGGCATTCTTTGATGTCTCGTGAAATCCAGTCAGTAATGGCTCCAGTCCAGCGGTCGTCTCCAAATTGTATTATGTGTCCAGCCCATCTGATTTCCCATGCCTTGGCAAACAAGACAGCATCCCTGGTACTCAATCATCAATGGAGGTCCAAACTCAGGATTCCTTCTCTCACTTGAATAAAACATAATATTCCAAGCATAACTCTTTTGATTCCTCTTTGGGATACCCAAATAGCGTTCTAATCCTGTCTTCATAGAACCCAGGTCTCTGAGGCATATATTAGTGCAGGAAAAGTGGTGGAGTCAAAAAAATGTGCCTGGATCTGGAGGTTTTTTGTCCTCTTAACTTCTTCTTTGATGCTCTTAAAGACGTTCCACGCAGCTCTCTTCTTCCTGTGCAATTCTGGTGCCAACTCGTTCGTCATGTTGAGTTCTCCACCCACGTACACATAACTGCTGCATTCAGAGATGTTCATTCCAGTGAGAGCAAATGGAACATAAGGAACTAGTTGGTTTCTTATGAACATTGTCTTCATGTGATTCAGCTGCAGTCTGACCATTACACACTCACAAGGAAAGTTGGCCAGCATTCATGCCACTTGGCTAATGTCTGGTGTTATTAAAAGCATGTCATCAGCAAAATGGAGGTGGTGCAGTTGCCAACCGTCAATCTTCACTCCCATTCCTTCCCATTCCAGTTGTCACATGATGTTCTCAACGAGGAGTTTCGGTGAAATGGTATCACCCTGCTGAACCCCTCTCTTTATGTCGATGATCACTTCCTTGTAGAAAGGTGAGATCCTGGTGGTGAATTGTCCTTCGTCATCTATAATTTGTTCACTGAGTCATCCTGAATAGGATTGGCAGAACATTAGATGAAGGACAACCATATGAACAAGCCAGGTTCCAAAAAGAATTCAGCATGATTGGATTGACCATATCCACACGGTGAGCAAGCTCATTGAGGTTTTGTGAGAGTTCCAGATGCCGCTGTCTAACATTCATCAATTTAAAGAAAGCCTTTGATTCTGTGAGACTGAAGTGGTCATCGAAGCTCTAGCCAAACAGGGTGTTCAAATCCAGTACATCAGGATCCTCTAGGAGCTATATTATGGATTCACCACTAGGAACTCACTGTTCTACAATTAATATTAAAAGCTAAAAAAAATTGAATTGATTGTGTGCACATCTGTATATTCTCTAGAAAGGCCTGCGGCTCTTTTGGCTCTTTCTCACTGCCTGCTTTTGGTGATCTCGGGCTGACAGCCAATGACTAGGGTGGATGGAGGGAAAGAGGGCCAAACTGGTTGGTGATCAATTGTTGATTACTCCATGCTCCTCATGTGCCTGTTCCAGTCTCACTGAACCTCTCATTCTAGTCTGACACTGCCCCTCATCCCCATATCCTTCTGTCTCTCCCACTTGTTTCTTCCCCGCTCCCATCACTGCCTTGGTGGCCCTTTAGTCTTTCCAACTCCCAGCATTGGGGTTAGTCATCACACCTCTTGTGGTAGCATAATCAGCATACAAAAGCCCTTCTTTTCATCAAGGGCAAAATACCATTTAGGGGTTTTTCTCCTTTCCTTAGTCCAATAACTTAATTAACATCTTGATTAGTATCTTAATTCTACTTCTTAATATTAGTTATTTTGTATGGACACATTGAAAGATACGTTAAGCTTGTAGGGTGACTCTCCTGAAAACATCTCACTATAGGTCTTAGACTATAGTGCTAAAACTAGAATAGTCTTCCCTAATCCTAGCAGGGTCCTAATCTAGATGTTACTTTTTGGATCAAGCAGAATTTGTCCATGACCATGCTCTTAACTTATAGTTAAGTATTATAGCACATTGGCCTGGCCTATTTTGATGCCAGAGTAGTTCATAGCTTGCCTTGGGTCCATCCAGTCACTCATCGGGACCCTGCTTTTGGCGTGCTAGGAAGTAAGGACAACTGAGGCTTAAGTTGAGAGAACAGATGCCCAGGAGTGAATATCATTCGGATTCAATTAACTCCCAAGTTACAAAAACATAACATTAATTGTCTTCCTGTTTCTATACAAAAAGGACATTGCTTTGAATTAAGTATGCAAATCAGTTAAGGAGAAGAGAAAAGCAATATTTACAAGTTGACAGAGTCTGATTAGGAGATAAACTTGATTCACAGGTTGGAGAAGCAGAGCACAAAGAAAGAATGTACAAATAAACAGAGGGATGGGAGCACACCCTAGTCCACTGTATATAGGAGTAACCCAATATACCTAAGCTCACTATGGCAAGGCAGAAAGGACAAACCAATGTTATCCTACAAATATCTATGAGAGCTATTCTAAGTTTTACAAACTACAAGTCTGCTACATATAACTTGGTAGAGTCAATGACAATTAAAATTTCTGCAGCATAATCAGATGTGCAAGTTATCTGGTACAAGTTCTCAAAATAATTACAAATCTTTAGATTTAGAGAAAACCCTGCTTTCTCTGTGGAAAACTAAACATCACTGACTTAAAAGCAAGCCTACCAAATGAATTACACTACATCTACTTTGTCATCCCATTGTTCATCAATCTGCTAAAGCGAGTGCCACTAATGTCTCCGTACATCCCTGTAGCATGCTAGTGTAGCCCGATGGCATATTGGGGGCTCTTTCAGGAACAGAGGAATGAGGACTATTATTACTGTCTTGAGTAACAAGTTGAGTTACCATGGGTAAATATTGAATTCACCATGGGTAGCTTTCCAGGCTCTGCCATGCGGGGTATGCACACATACTTCTGAAATACTGATTTTTCAACCTCAACTCACCATCATGGTCTTACGAGAATAGGGGGTTGCTATGATCAGTTAAATGAAGAAGACAGCATTTTTGTCATCTTAATATATGATTATTCATGATAAACCAGCACCAGCTGGAAGCAAAATGCTATTGATTTAAGATATTGTTCTTGAGAATAAATCACTAAATTTATAGTGAGAGAAGAGAGAAATTGGGCTGGTGGGTATGCATTTTAATGCCTTTTCTCTGTGTCTCAGCTTCCAATATCATCTGGATTTTCATAGCATTAAAATTACTTTCAAAATAATTCAGAGTCTTTCTATCAAGGAATTCAGCAAAAATGTACACTTTGTATACATAGTAGTTGACTAATAAACCACTTATTCCTCTCAACAAACATCTGACATCCACAGCTTAGAAGCCTTTATAAAACAGCTTTAAAGTATATTTGATATACAAAATACTGCACATATTTAATCAGTATAATCTGGAACATTTAATCATGTGAAATTCCCATGAAACCAGCATCACAATGTAGTGAAAATATTCAGTATCGCCCAAAGTTCCTTGTGTATATTGTAAGGACACTTACATGAGATCTACCCTCTTAACAACTTTTGAAAGGTATAATGCTATATTGTGATATAGAACAAATCTCTAGAATTTATTCATCAAGCATAACTGAAGCTGTATATTCTTTAAATAATTGTTTTCCTCCCCTCTTATTGCCAGTTCATTACAGGCATATAAGAATACTCAACAATATTAATTACCAGAGAAATGCAAATAAAAATCATAATGACTTCTCACACCTATTTTACAAGGATTATATTTTTAAAATGTGTTGTGAATTACATGGAGAAAGTGAAGCTTTGAAACACTCTTGATGGTTATGTGGGTCAATATAGCAATATACTGACATGTTTCTCAAAAACATGTGAAACAATAGACATGTTTCTCAAAAATTCATAGGCTGAGGCTCTAGAGAGATAGTACAGCTGGTAAAGCACTTTCTTTTCATGCACCAAACCCAGGTTCAACTCCCAGCATGCCTTGCAGTTCCCTGATCACCACAAGGTGTAATTCGTGAGTGCAGAGATAGGAATAACCCCTGAGCATCATCAGGTGTGACCCCAAAACTAAAAAGTACAAAGACTCACAGGTTGAAAATCTTATTATCAATGTGATAGTACTTGAAGGTTAATCTTTTAGAAATAATTGAGGGCTGGAGCAGTAGTACACAGTATTGGGCATTTGCTTTGCATGCAGCCAATCCAGGTACAAACTCCATCATCCAGTATGGTCCCCTCAGACGGCAAGGAGTGCTCCTTGAGTGCAGAAATAATTAAAGTTACATGAGATGATAGGGGTGAGAAATTTATGTATGTGAAATGCCTTTACATGAAGAGTAACCAAAATATTGGTTTGCTTTCTGTTGTTTGATGTAAATACATAGCAAGATGACTATCTCCAATCAAGGAAGAGAGTCTAATTGACTCTAAATCATGCTGGTACTATCCATCACATATTTTCTTTCTCCAAAATGTTGTGTCTTTCCCACCCACCACCTGTTAAGATGGGCACTTTTTTAAAAATATAACTTTTGGTCTGTGGTTTACAGTACTGTTACTGACAGGGTTCATGTAAAGCACATTACCACCTCCCCCTCGCAAATGTCTGCTTTCATCCACTCTTTTATATTTTCCTACCCTTCCAGCCCACTGATGGCATGCTTTATACTGAAGATAAGTTCTTAAGTAAATTTCAATCTAAAACTTGCTTCTTATGTCACTGGCAAGCTTATATATCCTCAGGGAATGAAAAAAATTAAAAAGTAAATGCTGCTTAAAAATACTGATTTCCTTTTTTCCTTTGAACTGAGACTGAAAAATTATATGTGCTTATTTTGAAGATTATGGCAGAAAAAATGTATTCATAAAAGCAAATAAATCGAATATCCTAAAATTTCTACTACTATAGGATACACAACGATAAGCAATTACTAACCAAGAATATTTTATTTTATAAATATTCAGGTGACTTTAAGTATACTTACATTTCTGTAAACAAAAATTGCAATCAATTTTGATAAGTACCATAGTACTTCTAAATGTCTCATTTTTCAAAGATCTTGCTTTTAGAACTAGAAACTTGTAGAGTACATATCAGTTAAACATTTTAAAGGAAACATATTATTATAAAATTTTAAAGCTTGAAAAATTACCTTGACATTCATCCTATTTTCCTTATTTATTCTCATTAATTAGCAAATTTGCTTTTTATTGGTACTTTTTTGTTTCATTAGTATATTTCTTCTTCAATATCCTTGTGTAATTATAAGGAACTTAAATTTTAATTTCCATATTTTATTTTTTCTTGAGGTGATGAAGCATTTATTTTTTACAGTTTTCAGTTTTTATGGTATCAGAAAGAAATTAGTCAACTACAAATCTTTAATATATAAAGTAAAAAGAAAATAAACAAACTTTCAATTCTTTAATAAGTCAATATTAGAATTTGAATTTCTTCAGAGATCATATAAGTGACTGCAAAATATAGCAATTTTAACATTTTATATACAAGAAATAAAGGAATTATAATTAATAATGAAAGCAAATATTCTGGCTTTATTATGAATATTTTTTACTTAGAATAAGTACTAGAGGCATTCAATTACATTACTAGTGCTAATATGAGAAGTGTTAAATTAGAAAGTTACGGTCTTTGAATTGATTTTATAGTGCACACATGTTAAATGACAATCAAATTAAGATAAAGGCATTTCTTGTTTTACTTTTAATTTCAAGAGCAAAGGAATGGTAAAAGGTCACATATTCTCCATAGTACTTAGAATAAAATAAAGGTTCTCTTTATTTGCATTCCTGTGTTGGTATGCAGCAAATGGATGGACCACATTGATAGGTTTATATGCAGAGAGAGACTTTACATTTTACTTTTTTTACCCTTTGGTTTTATTTTGAGGGGGGTAACACCTGGCAATGCATAGGAGTTACTCTGGGCTTTGCACTCAGGAATTACTCCTGGTGGTGTTTGGGTGACCATATGGAATCTGGGAACGGAACCTGGGTCAACTGCCTGTAAGGCAAATGCCCTACCTTTGTACTATTGCTCCAGCCCCACTTTACTTTTTTCTAAATATCAAAATAATTGGCATAATAGTTATCAAATACTACGAAAATATCCCACCTCCATCTGGGAGGCTTAAACAACAGAAATACATTTCTCACAGATTGAAAAAAATCAAATTGTAGCAGAATTGATTGTTTTTGAAACTCTTTTTTTGACTGGCACCTACTCATGACTTTACCATTGTTAACTCCCATCCCTGTTCTAGCTTCTAAGTCTTCATTTTGGATTAGAACCCTTTATCAAACTCTTATTTAATCTGACCTAATTAAAGGCTCTAATTTCAGATAAGGAGCAATAACACAGAGGGTGGGACATTTGCCTTACATGCGGCTGACCCGGGTTCAATTCCTCCGTCCCTCTCTGAGAGCCTGGCAAGCTACTGAGAGTACCCCACCCGAATGGCAGAGCCTGGGAAGCTACCCACGGTGTATTCGATATGCCAAAAACAGTAACAACAAGTCTCACAATGGAGACGTTACCGGTGCCCACTCGAGCAAATCGAGGAACAATGGGACAACAGTTCTATAGTGCAAACAATGCTATTTTCAGTTAAAATCACCCTAGTCATGGTCTTCACTGACAGTATTTTGTGGAGCACAATTCAATCTATCATTGTTGGTTTCTTCAATAAAATTCTATATCTTAAAATATGTCATGCACTTAAATCTGAAAGCTTTGTAACTTTCCACATGGTGATTCAATAAAAGAATAAAAAAAAAGAAAAAAAAACACACACAAAATATGTCATCCATGCTAGTTTTTATGCTATTTAAAAATAACAACAATATATTATTTTCTTGATCTAAAACATCACATACCTATATTACTTGTATCACTTGTCATCTCGTTGTTCATCAATTTGCTTGAGCGGGTGCCAGTAACATCTCCATTCATCTTTGTCATGTGCTAGTGTAGCCCAATGGCATCTGCTTGCTCCAGGAACACGAAGAGCCTCAAGCCGTTCATTCGGAGTCTTGACAAAGAAGTCTGACCATCTCATAGGTGGCAGTCACATGGCTTTTGACATTCCCTGGAAGCCAGTCAGTAACATCTCTAGTCCAGCACTCACCTCTAAATCAAATTACATGTCTGGCCCATCTGATTTTCGATGCCATGGCAAATGAGACAGAGTCCCTGATTCTTGATCTTCGAGGAAGGTCAGAACTCTGGATTCCTTCTCTCACTTGAGTGAAACATGATATTCTAAGTAAAGCTCTTTTTATTACCCTTTGGAATACCCGAATAGTGTTCACATGTCTGTAAAGTACTGGAAAATAAGCCTTTAGCGATAGCATAGCGGGTAGGGCATTCACCTTGCATGCAGCTGGCCTGGTTCTACTCCTCCACCCGTCTCAGAGAGCCCGGCAAGCTACTGAGAGAATCTCGCTCAAACAGCGGAGCCTGGCAAGCTACCTGAGGCATATTCGATATGCCAAAAAGAGTAATGATGAGTCTCACAATGGAGACGTTACTGGTCCCTGCTCAAGCAAATCGATGAACAATGGGATGACAGTGATACAGTGATTCTTATATATTTTGATAATAAGTGAACTATTTAAAAAATAAAATTGCAAAATCTAGATAATCAGTATTGCATGAACATTTTATTTTGCTTTATTAATGTTTAATATAGGCTACTACTGTCTGAAACTTGTATGAGTTCCCCAATTCCTATATAGAAGAAATATAATTCTTATTTTTGTTAGAATTTGAAAGTTAACGATTGGTAAATTATTAGACAGAAATGGTGGAACTCATATGAATGGATTAATACCCTTGTAAAAGAGATGACAGAAAGCTCCCTCACCTGTCTCACATATCAGAACACAGGGGGGAAGATAGCCCATCTATATGTTAGGAAGTGGTCAGACACCAAATATGTCAAAGATCATTTTTAAATGTATCAGTATCCAGAACTTTGAGAAATAAATATATCTTGTTTATAGAAGTTTTTTTTAATTTCAACATGAATTCATTTATTTAGTTAAAAATTAGGCTATTTATGAAATAATGTACTATGTGGAAACTGAAAAAAAAAATCTTCTAATTCATCAGAAAGTTTTTGTGAAATTTATGAGGGTAGCATTATTCTAAATGATATAAAGATAAAAAATAGAGAAAAATCCTATAAACGAGAAATATCACCAAACTTAACATATTAATTTATTATAATAGAAACAGACTAAAACACATATTAAGTATATTGCATTCAATAATTTAAATTTGTGCAGTTTGGCATATTTATACACATGTAGATACCTATGTAACTTTCATTCCAATTGAGATCTTTACCTAATTCTACATTGAAAATATATATCTTTGATTTTAAACATTTAAAAGAACAAAATTAAGTGTTTCACTTGTTACAAAAGAAGCATTAATGTTTTCAAATAATTTAATTTGTAGGACAAAAAATTAATGGGTCATCCATTTTCAATACTGTTACATTTAGAAGGAAGTTTATTTTGCTTTCAGTCTTAGTACAATGAAACATGCAGTTATAAATATGCATCATACAAAATGGACAAATAGTGTTAAATAAGAAATTTGAAGTGAAAAATACATTTGTACAAGTTTGTATATAAGAATTTAACATATGAGGCCAGAGGGATAGTCCAGCAGGTAAGGCAAATTCCGTCATGTGACCACCTGACTTTGATTCCCAGCATTCCATGGGGTCCCCTGAATGCTGTCAAGAGTAATTCCTGAGCAGAGTCTAGAGTAACCCAGATCACCACCAGGTGTGCTCAAATAACAATAACAACAAAGTGAAATAAACATAGATGACAAAAATAAATTTTAAAAAATATAAATATTGGAAAATTAAAGTTACTAGGCCTGAATATCCTAAGCTTTCACAGAAACACATTTTTAAAATCATTTATGAAATTAACTTATCTTTGACATTTTTTCATACCTCTAAATCTATTACTTTTATTTTCATTTTGAGCCACACTCAACTGTGCTTATGGCTTATTACTGACTCTGTGCTCAGAAACAACTGCAGTGAAGACAGGTACAAGTTGCCCTGTGCAAGTCAAGTGCCTTACCTACCATCTCTAAGGCCCAACATTTCTAATAGGAACATATTCATTTAGCAGGATATACATTACAAAGAAAGGTAAATAGATTTAATAAAGGTAAATAGATAAAAAGGTAAATAAAAAAAGCCACCTATTTTATGTGCCAAATTTATAAACTAAGATAAAGTTATTTTACTCCAAAAAACTTCTTCAACTCTTCTGGAAGCCATATTTATCTCTAATTCAAATATATTTAAAGTATAGAGTTGTCAATCATTAGAAGATAGCAGCAATAAATTAGAGCAGGACTTGTCAAGAAGTAAGTTACTGCACATCATGACAACAGTTGAAAGAATAAAGCTGAGAAATTTGCTGAAACACATTAAGATTATAAATTCAGTGATAGGAATTAATAGGAGAAAAGCAACATGAATTCATTTATTTTGCAGAAAACTAGGCTATTTATGAGATAATGTACTATGTGGAAACTAAAAAATATAATAATCATCTAATTCATACAGAATATTTCTGTGGACTTTTGGGGGTGTGGTATTATTCTAAAATATAGAGAGATAAAAATAGACAAAATTCTATCTTTTTCAATGAAATAATTAGTATTGAACCAATACTGAACATAAAAGCTTTGATACTGTATGGCTATGATCTTAAACGTTACTGAAAAAATGATTCTGGGTGGAGTTATGTGACCATTTCTACCTTTAAATTAGAAATGAGTAACTGGGAGATTAACACCCAAGAATAGTAGAAATAAGTACCAGGAGGTTTGCTCCATGGCCTGGAAGCTGGTCTTACATGCTGGGGGAAAAGGCAGCTCAGATACAGAAAGGAACACCAACTGAAGTGTGGTTGGAGGCCCCACTCGGGAAGGGAGAAACGTGCTGAAAGTAAAACATAGATTGAACACAATGGCCACCCAATACCCCTATTGCAAACCACAACACCCAAAAGGAGAGAGAGAACAAAAGGGAATACCCTACCACAGAGGCAGAGTGGGCTGGCGGGGACGGGAAGGGAAGATGGGAGGGATACTAGGGTCATTGGTGGAAGAGAATGGGCACTGGTGGAGGGATGGGTACCCGAGCATTGTATAACTGAAACACAAGCACGAAAATATGTAAATCTGTAACTTTACCCTCACGGTGATTCATTAATTAAAAAAATAATTAAAAAATAAAAATAAAATATGAGTAACTGGCAAATAATGATTCATCTAATGATAAATGATTCCTATTAGACCTTATAGGACATCTATATAAATACATGTTTGTGATAGTGCATTATTAATAGTAGTCTTAGTAATAATTATATATTAAACATTTATTAAATATAAAATAATTGATATATTTTATGTATAATATGCATTGCTTTATATGATTTTCTGCATATTTTGGCATACATATTAAAGATACATCAAGCAGTTAGGATATAGCAACATATATATTTCAAAAAGTAGACACATCTTTTCAAGGTATATATTATACTGGTACCAGACAAAGCAAACTTAAAAACAAGACAAAACTTAAAAAAATAAAAGTCATAATATAAAATGATAAAGGGACCAATTCATCAAGAAAGTTTTGGTAGCTATTAATAGATATGCAGGTAACTTAAACGAATATTAAATTTTTAAAGCATTGACTATACTTTCTAAAATAACATTTCCAGTTTTTCATTCTTATTCAAATTCATTAAGAGCTAAGACAGTTCAGGGACAGAGCAATAGCACATCGGGGAAGGCGTTGCCTTGCACACGGCTGACCTGGGTTCGATCCCGGCATCCCATATGGTCCCCTGAGCACCTCCAGGAGTGATTCCTGAGTGCAGAGCCAGGAATAACCCTTGAGCATTGCCGGGTGTGACCCGAAAAGAAAAAAAAAAAGGAGCTAAGGCTGTTCTTTTTTCTAAATTATATGAGCTGTAAATGGAGAGCTTCATACAGGCTTCTGAGAGTGCACCATAATAACTGTGCCTGAACAAATCTCGTGCTGTTTGCCAAACCTCTGATGCCCTCAAAGATACACAACTCAGGAAAACAGTCATCTGAACATACTTTGACAGTGACATCTATAAATCTTTCCTAGCTTACCTCAGAATTTCCCTTTGACTTTCTGATTGTTTTCATTACTAACAGTTTTTTCCCCTTTTATTTCTAAAGAAATGCCCTTTTGTTGATTGTTTCTCTTTATTTGAGAGACATGCCTGACCGTGCTCAGGGCTTACTCGTGGCTCTGTGCTCAGGGAGATTCCTAGTGGTACTCAAGGGACCATAAGACAGACAAGGATCAAGAGTCTAACGCCCTGTGCTATCTTGCCAGAAGTTCAATTTGATTCTAGATAACAGTACTATATTATGTATTTGAAAATATTTTGAACTCAATTCAATGTTAGACAGCAATCATCCATATCTAGGGAAAGTAACTAATTTAAACATAAATAAGAATCAATTAAAAATAAAAACAAAAGTCAGATATTATAATTATGTTGCTATATTTTCTAACATATTTTCAGTCCGTACATTCAGTCTATCCTTAGCAGAATTGATGCATACCCAGAATAACACCTGGTTTACTTCATGTCACCATGAATATAAAACTGGGTAGATCTCTTATTTTTCTGTTTAAAATGCTTTGATAGTTTTTAATTCCTCCCTTTACTAAGAAAATGAAATAAGTTGATGCAAAATTTTGCTTTATAGCTAGGATTTATTAAGTTCTCATTTGCACTCTTCCAATTTTTATATGCATTAGTTTAATCATCAGAATGATTCTATAAGACTGGTATCTTTATTACTCTACTCCCTAATATTAGAAACCAAATATGCCTTTCTATGTCCTTACACATTCTAAAATATACTTGCACCCATCCTGGGAAAAAAATCTGAAGTACTCCGAATTCTGCTTCTATTAAAACAGCTTTTTTTCTGTCATAAAAGGGTTCCTTAAAATCAATCATTTTCTCTTCACTGGAACTTTATTTATAATGTCTTTTATCTTTTACTTTCTTGTTCTGTTTTTCAAGTGGGAAATAATTACATAGAAACATAACATTTAACCTCTTTCTTAAGATTGTACTTTCTAAGCTAGTCATTCTCTTGCTCTTAAAATATTTGTCAGTTTTGGTTTCTAAATCCCCAAATTGTTTCAGTGCTTTTATCTTAAAAAAGGTGTCTGTCTAGAATAAAATTCTTTTTAGTTTCTCCTTTTTATTACAGTTGGATCGCTGTCATGGTCTTTAAATATTTACAAATATTTAAGTCTATAAATCTTGATATCTGTTATTTTGTATGATTTGGCGGGGTGGGGGTATCGTGCCCAGCAGTATTAAGGGCTTACTCCTGCCTGTACACTCAGGCATTACTCCTGATAGTGCTTGGGGGACCATATGTGATGGAGAGGATTGAAACTGGTTGGACTGCATGCCAGGTGAATGACCTTTCTGGTGTACTATCACTCCAACCTCTGAGTGATTTTTTTTTTATTGCATAGAGTTAAACTGTCAAAACATACACGAGAAGCCAAGAATGGAATTACATCATAAAACTTTTTTTTAATTTATTTTTTGGTTCAGATCACACCCAGCCATGCTCAGGCTTACGATATTCTCAAAGATCACTCCTGGTGGGCTCAGGAGACCATTTAGGATGCTGGGGATCAAACCAAGTGCGCCACATAAAAGGCAAGAGCAATACCCACTGTACTATATATCTGGCTCACCTCTTTTGCTTGTTAAACCTAAGAAGTATTCCAGTGTGTATATATTCCACAATTTATCCACTCACCTGGAATTAGATATTTTGGTTGTTTTCATATCCTGGATACTATGCTAAGCTCTCAATGACCCTCAATATGATCAATGTCTTTTTTAATTAGTGCTTTTTTTATCCTTGAAATAAATGTTAAGTGGAATTTCTGGGTCTCCATTCTTAATTTTAAGAAGACTTCATATTGTTTTTCACAGTGATTGAACCAAATGACTTTCCCACAAACAATGAAAAAGGGTTTCCTTTTCACCACGTTCCCACCAACCCTGGTTGTTTCTACTCTTTTAAAAATATGCCATTCTCATCAGTGTTAAACAGTTCATTATTTTTTCACTTGCAATTCTGGATAATGAATGATGGTGAACATGATTTCATATACTTACTAGCCATTTATATTTCTCCTTTGTGAAAGTGTTTGGTTTACTCCTCTCCTCATTTTTTTGATGCTGTTATTGTTTTGTTCCATGTTGAGTTATGGGACTGCCTTATATATTTTGAACTTTAGCCTTTTATCGTGTTTTGCAAATTTTTTTTAGTCAGTGTCTTTTTTTATATTCCAATTTTATTTTATACGTAAATCCTTTTAGTTTAATGTATCTCCATTTTAATTTTATCAGTGAAGTCAAATCTTCAAAGTCACCTCTGAGATATAGGTCCTTCAGAGTTTCATCAATATTTCCTAAATGTATCTACATTGAGGTAATTTTTTTGTAGGATGAGAGACAGATTCAGATTCCTCCCCTTGATCCTTTTCCACCTCCTCCCCTTCCTCCCTTCCTTTCTTCCTTCCTTCCTAGACAAGGTCTTCTTTGCTTCACTTCACATACACCACTCCTTTGTCATATATTAACTGTCATTATATACCTTAAGGTTTATCTTTCCATTCTCAATCATATTCAAATTGTCTGAGTCTTTTTTTTTTTCATTTTGGATCACACCTGTCGATGCATAGGGGTTACTCCTGGCTCTGCACTCAGGAATTACTCCTGGTGGTGCTCAGGGAACCATATGGGATGATGGGAATTGAACCCGGGTCGGCCGTGTACAAGGCAAACACCCCTCTGTGTTATGGCTCCAGCCCCCCTGAGTTTATTTTTCATCCCATTACCACACTATTCTTAACTATAGCTTTGCAGTAGAATTTTAAGTAAGGAAATGCAGTAACATTCTGCCCCCACCCTCAGCCCCGACAGTAGCTTGGCTACTGGTATTTTATGATTCCACGCAAGTTTTATTAGAGTTTTTATGACTTTAAACAACATCATTGGAATTTTGATGGGAATTTCACTAAATATGTAATACTTTAGATAGGACTGCCATTTTGACAATTTTAGTTTTTGCAATCAATTATCTTCTTGCTTAGAGAGTTTTATATGAGAAATCTCTGGTCAATTTTATGTTGTGTACCTTGTACTTGAAGCTTTGCTTCTGTTTTGCTGACATGAGTAATCTTTCTCTCTGTTTTTTTGCCAGTTTGCTTACAATGTATCTTAGGTTCCCTGTATTTGAGTTCATTTTCCTTGGGCTTCTTGGATCTGCATAGAGATCTAACTCCTCAAGCTGAGAATGTTTATAGCATTTATCACCTCCACTTTTTTTCCCTCTTTGTTTTTGCTCTCTACTGTATTACTACTATTCCAAAGTTGCTCCTCATGCTAGTACCCATTGGATAACTTACAAATACTACAAATAGAAAAGAAAACATTTTCTATTTCTTCTTCTTTTTCTATTTGTTCTGTTTCTAAGGTCACTTATTTTTAGCTTCTATGAAGCTTCTGTTCCCTGTAACTATATTCTTTAGTTCTTTCACTTTATTTGGATGAATTCTTTCATTTTTTTCCAATAATGTTTTTCAAGGCTGCGTGAATCTCTGGTCCTATGACTTTTGCATATCATTTATTATCAAGAAGACTGCTGCTTTGGGGTCATCCTCAATAGTGATAAACATTCTGGTAAATTTGATGTGTTATCTGGACTTCTACCCCTTTCTGTAGTCTATGCTTTTTTTAAAAAAACTTATACTATGTTTTGTTGTTGTTGTAGGGGGATTTAACTCCTAGAGAATCTCAATAGTAATCATGTTTGTCATTCATGGTGTGCTAGGAGGGGGATTTAACTTCTAGAGAATCTGAATAGTAATCAGGTTTGTCATTCATGGTGTTGAGTTATTATCTATGTCAATTGTTATTCATAGTTGTGTGCCATTGCTTTGTACTAACTTTCTTCAGAACTAACACGAACTATCATCCCATTGTTCATCGATTTGCTCAAGCGGGCACCAGTAACATCTCTGTTGTGAGACTTGTTACTGTTTTTGGCATGTCCAATACACCACAGGTAGCTTGCCAGGCTCTGCCATGCAGGCGAGATACTCTCGGTAGCTTGCCAGGCTCTCAGGGAGGGATGGAGGAATTGAACCCGGGTCGGCAGCGTGCAAGGCAAATGCCCTACCTGCTGTAATCCAGTCCAACAGGAACAGAGTCAAGTTTAAAGCTCAGCTGGATAGAGAATTCAGAGTATTACAGGCTCACAGTAAAGTGTGTCAGTGTGTAAATGTGCAATATAGGTGGTGGGGATATAATGTGGCTCATAACTGTGCCCTTTCAGGTTGGGGGCATCTGTCTGGAAGAAGGTACTTAATTAATGAGGTTGGGTAGGAGCAGGTGGGTTCGTGGGAGTCCCTGTCCCACAGGCTAGCTCAAAATGGATTGGCAGGTGAGGCAGCATCAGTTTATGACTGAGTAATGCACAGTTGTGAAGGGAAATTCTGTTGGGGGTGGAGCCAAGAAGGGTCAGCACCCATCTAATGAGGTTGAATGGGTGTCTGTTACCCACTGGACAGCACGAGAATGAGGGGGCTGGGATAGCAGCTTGCATATTATTTTAGACTTTTATGACCTTGAAAATCCAAAACATAATATTGCAACATGAATAAATTATTTTATTTAGTCACAGTCATATCAGGAAAGGCTTCTCATATGTCATTTATCATTTGTAATCCCATCCAACATATGTGTTGTATGGAATTACAAATTTATATGCATGATGTTATATGGTATTTTCTTTAAACAATTATAAATATAAAATAACAAGACAATGATTATAATACTCGGTGTAGCTGTTTTCTCTAGCAAATCTATTTAAGAGATTAGCAAGTTTTTTAAATTGTACTCCACGTAAACTGATCTAAGACATCATCTCACTTCCATAACTTAAAATTATCTGTGGTTTTCCTGTTGTTTTGAAGCTGGATGATTATTCAGTAAATAACCAGAAGATCAGTAGTTTCGATTTCTGAAGTCCCAGAGTCCTTGTTGTATTATCATTCTGAGAATGGTAATTGTCTCTTTGGGTTTGAGCTCACTGTCATCCTGTGCTTAGCTTGACTCTGCGCTACCATCTTTGTCAGGGGTTTCTTATTTATATCGACAGATTAATCTCCCCAAGGATTACAAGCATCTCATTAGTTGTAAATATATGTGATTTTTCTCATCTCGTGTCCATTCACATCTATACAGAATAATTCCAAAAGCTGTTTTATCCTGAGAGAAGAGAAAACAACAAAAGAGCTACTTATTCCTAAGATAGAGAATAGAATTCACCTGTGTGTATAGATATAAACATATATTTATTTATAGTGTCAGTGTTAATGTAGCAACTGGGACTAGAAAAATTTAGACTGAAAGATCTTACTAAAGCAACTGTATTTTAATAACTCAATTTTAATAATTTAAACATAACCAATTTTAAAACCATTATATAACAGAGCTATTATTTTAAAGCCTATATTTAAAACACACTTCTTTTACAGCTATAAGCCTTTTAAATCCTGGTGCTAAATTATATGAAGCATATGGTTATATTCTGAAGACAACTAAAGAAAGATGCCCAGACAATTAGAATGAAAGAACAGTAGAAAATATAAAATAAACTTTGGTCTCTTGGTAAAGTTTGTGACACAGTAAAAAAGAAGAGAATGGGATGGAAAGGATAGGGAAGTGAAGAACTTCAGGTCAAATTCTATTTATGTAAAAATATGGAAAAGTCAGATGTCACCAGATGGTAACTGATATAATGGGGTTTATCCTAAAACTTACATAAATTTAAAATAATGAGGATGTAATACCAGTTTTATTCTAAGTCTACAGTACAGGTTAGGATATTGCAATTATTTTTCCCTTTACTTATTTCTAGTAGTCATCGTCTGTTTTTTTTTTTTTTTTAAATCCCATTTCTAATTTCTTTCTTCTTCATTTTGTGCTCAGCAGAGCAGGAGGCTGACCCGGATTTGATTCCTCCGTCCCTCTTGGAAAGCCCAGCAGGCTACCAAAAGTATCCCGCCCGCACGGCAGAGCCTGGCAAGCTCCCCATGGCATATTCGATATGCCAAAAACAGTAACAACAAGTCTCACAATGGAGACGTTACTGGTGCCTGCTCGAGTAAATTGATGAACAATGGGACGAAAGTGCTACAGTGCGTTTCCTGCTCAAATTTTGTTCATGCTTTATCAAATCACAGCTTGTTCTCTTTCTTCCCTAATTTTTCACCATCTTGAATATATTTCTTCCGATGTAGCTGGTGCATATTACATATAAAAATCAGTTGTCCCTTGTCATCCGATTTATCCTCAATTTTCTCGAGCGGGCGCCAGTAATGTCTCTATTTGTCCCTGTCGTGTGGTAGTGAAGCCCAATGAAATCTGCTCCAGGAACAGGAAGAGCCTCAAATCGTTTATTTAGGGTTTTGACAGAGAAGTCTGACTATCTCATTTGTGGGCAGCCACATGGTCTCTTGACATTCCATGGAATCCAATCGGTAACAGCTCTAGTCCATCGGTCATTACATGCCTGGCAAATCTGATTTTCAATACCTTTGCAAATGAGACAGTGTCCCTGGTTCTTGACCATTGATGGAGGTTGGAACTCCAGATTTCTTCTCTCACTTTAGTGAAATGTGATGCTTCTAGCACAGCTCTTTCGATTCCTCTTTGGAATAGCCAAATAGCGATCTCATCCTCTTTCCATTGGGCCCAGGTCTCTGAGGCATATGTTAGTGCAGAAAAAACAGTGGAATTGAAAAGATGTGCCTGGAGTCGGAGTTTCTTCGTCCTCTTAACCATTTATTCGACGCACTTGAATGCATCCCACACTGCTCTCTTCCTCCTGCGCAGTTCTGGCGCCAAGTCATTCTTCATGCTGAGTTCTCAACCAGGTACACATAGCTGCTGCATTTGGAGATGTTTGTTCCATTGAGAGCAAATGGAATGTCAGGGACTATTTCATTTTCCATAAACATCATTTTGCTGAGATTCAGCTGCAGTCAGACTTTTCCACACTCGAGGTCGAAGTCGGCCAGCATTTGTGCTACTTGGCTAATGTTTGGTGTTATGAGAATGATGTCATCAGTGAAGCAGAGGTGGTGTAGTTGCCAACCATCTAACTTCACTCACATTCCTTCCCATTCCAGCCACCGCATGATGTTCTCAAGGGTGGCACTGAAGAGTTTTGGTGAAATGGTATCACCCTGCCAAACCCCTCTTTACGTCAATGATCACTTCCTTGTAAAATGGTGAGATCCTGGTGATGAATCAGCAATAGAGCTTGCAGAGGATCTTGATGTACCGAGTTTGAATGCCCTGTTTGGCTAGGGCTTTGATGAACAACTTAAGCATACTTCAGTAAATGTTAAATTATTGTATTACAAGTTATACATGTAGATTTTAGGAAGAGTTTCTAATTATTGAACTTACTTTATAGTTATGATCCTTCCACAGAGGGTATCTTGCCTGCAAGCCTGGCTGTCTTCCCCGGGGCCCCTTGGAGGGGATGGGCTCCAGCTTCCCTCCCTGCCCGGAGCAGAGCTCCTAGTGGCCGAAGACCACCAGAACATAGCCATAGCAATGCTCAAGGCCCCTCTCCACATGTTTGGACAGGCCTCACTCATGAAGGCACAAGCAGAGGTGTGTGTGTGTGTGATCCAGAGACATAAAAGCAAGCTCCCAGAAGTGATGTCTTATAACCTACTTTTTCCTCTGGGAGAAACTCGAAATCTACTGAGAGCTTCCTGCCCACATGGGACAGCCTCACAAGCTTCCCATGGTGTATCTATATGCCAAAGCCAGTAACCAGCTGAATCTCAATCCCCTGACCTTGAAATAGCCTCCGATGCAGCATCGTTGGGGAGGCCAAGAAGAGAGAGGCTTCTAAAATCTCAGGGATAGGAGAAATGTAGAGGTTACTGAGACCACTAGAGCCACTCGAAGATCAACGAGATTTCGTGATCGTGATCGTCACTTTATAGTTAGAGAATTGTTAATTCATGGTATAGTTTTAACATAACATATGATTCATTATAAGAAAAAAGTGCTAGATATATTAATACAACAATACATGTATTATGCAAGTATAAATAATGAACTACAGAACTCTTGACCACCATCAAATAATATTTAGCCAGGTTGCACACTATTCAACTTTAGGAATATCTAGGTAAGGTTAATTTTTTTCCCATGAAATTCTGATTTATATCACTGTCACTGTAGTCCTGTTGCACATTGATTTGCTTGGGCAGGCATCAGTAACATCTCCATCGTGAGACTTGTTGTTACTGTGTTTGGTTTGTTGAATATACCACGGGTAGCTTGCTAGACTCTGTCGTGCAGGCGAGAGACTCTTAGTAGCTTGCCAGGCTCTCCAAGAGGGGCGGAGGATAAAATACGGGTCAGCCGCGTCCAAGGTGAACTCTGAGTTATATAATTTGTTATACTTAAAGTATTGAATTATATTTAAGTACATCATAAAAAATCACCAAAAAGCACCAAAACTTCAATGTTTTGAACCTATACATATTATTTTCTTAGTAGTAATGGAAGTAAGAATAGCAAATAGAGGTGAAAATTGCAAATTGAGATGAATTAAGGCATCAACATTGCTGCATTCTTTCTGGAGGTCCTAGAGCAGAAAAATTTATTTTCTTTTTCTTTTCTAACTCTGGGCCATGTGTACATTTTGCTTAGGATTTTCTTCCTCTAATTTTGAGCCAATAATAGTAGACTAAGTCTTATGCTTCTGGTTTTCTTTGGTTCTCTTTTCTATATCTATCTTCCATGTGTTCTGTATCTGTCATCCATACTCATGATAATATTAAACCTGTCCAATTAATCTAGAATTAATTAAAAGTTTCTATACCAGATGGACTGGAGCAATAGCACAGCAAGTAGGGCGTTTGCCTTACACACGGTCAACCTGGGTTTGATTCCTCCATCCCTCTCGGAGAGCCCAGCAAGCTACCAAGAGTATTCTGCCCACACAGCAGAGCCTGTCAAGCTACCCGTGGTGTATTTGATATGCCAAAAACAGTAACAACAAGTCTCACAATGAAGACGTTACTGGTGCCCACTCAATGACCAATGAGACAATTAGAGTGTGAGGATATTTTTCTCTTCCTCTGCTGCCACCTTTTTTTAAAAATGCAGTTATTAGCCATTATATGGCTATTTTCAAGGCTTATTTTTTTTGTTCTGTACTCAGGGTTCACTCCTTGTCATGCTCAGGGACTATGTGATTTCATAGATTGAACTTAGATCAGCCACTTACAAGACAAGCTCCTTACTCAAGTATTATCTCTCCATCCAAGGATATTTTCTTTCATAAGCTTATTTTTCAACTTTGCATAGTTTATTTTTTCAATCATTCTCTCTTGTTTTAATACAAATTAATTTAAAATAATATATTTTGTGTATTGGCTGATTTCAAATAACTAATTATATGTGAGAACTTAGTTTACTCTCTATGTGTATTAGCTTCCTATATTTAATTAGTATATGAGAAAATTGTTTACAGTTTGCTGCAGGTTGACTTTAGGTTGACCTTGCAACCACTCACTAATTTCGGACTAGCCAAAAGTAGTGAGTCTCTAGCCCGCACGCCTGATTGTCTTCCCCGGGGCCCCTTGGAGGGGATGTGCTCCAGCTTCCTCCCCACCCTGAGCAGAGCTCCTGGTGGCCAAAGACCACCGGGACCTAGCCACAGCCATGCTCAAGGCCTCTCTACACGTGTTCGGACAAGCCTCACACATGAAGGTACCTGCAGAGGAACCCAGGTGTGTGTAATCCCATCAACGGCCAACATCCAGAAACTTAAAAAAGCAGGCTCCCAGAAGCTCGAGGCAACAAAGTGGCCATGCAATATCTTATAACCTACTTTTCCCTCTGGGAGAAATTAGCAAGCTACTGAGAGCTTCCTGCCCACATGGGACAGCCTCACAAGCTTCCCATGGTGTATTCATATGCAAAAGCCAGTAACCAGCTGAATCTCATTCTCCTGACCCTGAGGGAGCCTCCAATGCGACATCATTGGGAAAGCCGAGAAGAGAGAGGCTTCTAAAATCTCAGGGATAGGAGAAATGTAGAGGTTACTGAGACTGCTAGAGCAACTCGACGATCAACAGGACTTCGTGATCATGATATGAGTAAATGAAGATAGCTGTTGATTGAAATACTTTTTGGTTTTCAGTCATTTTCATATTTATAAGCCATATTTTTTGTTATCTTGTTGTAACTATGCTTGAAAATATGTTAGACTTGTATAACAAATCTTGTTTTTTTTTTCTTGATCTGTTTTTTTGTAATAATTTGACGACATTTTATTTATTTTTATTTTTTTTATCTAAGAATTTTATTTTATTGAATCACCGTGTGGAAAATTACAATGCTTTCAGGCTTAAGTCTCAGTTATACAATGCTGAAAAAACCATCCCTTCACCAGTGCCCATATCCCACCGCCAAAAAGTAAAAAAATAAAAGCACACCTTCCATCGCACCCCCCCGTGGCCCCCCTGCCATGTAACTGATAAATTTCACTTTACTTTATATTTACTATGGTTACATCCAATATTTCAACACAAAACTGACTATTATTGTTAGGAATACCCCACTAGTCAGACCTGTTGTGAAGAGATATGAGGTTTTGGATTTCTGTACTTTAGCAACTAAGTCCAGGGAGATTTCTTCCAGATATTGGATGATTGCAAGCTTGTAAACCCCGTCTGTGGTCGTCATAATATGGCAGTCACCACGCACTTCACCACCGGCAAGGAAGAGGCGAGAGAGAGAGAGAGAGAGAGATACCTTTCCCCTCCTGGGCGAGCATGGGGCCTCAGCTTGGTTCTCAATCTGGAGACATTCTGCGAGGAGCTGCCCATGCTGAAAAATTTAGCTGGCGTCTGGAGTCACACTCATGCAGCTGCGGAGAGGCCACACACACTTCAGCCCCTGGGATTACATCTTGGCAGCGGGAGGGGCCGGTGCCACCCCTCTTGAACTCTTTTTTAAGGCTTTCAGATATATTCCTCATCTTTCACATTGCACAACTTTTTGAACTTTATTCAAGGTAACATTTTTTTTGTCACTTATTGTTATGGGTGACATGTGAAGTGGGGCTTAAGGGCTTAACCCTAAGGAAAAATAAAATGTTTTCATTTGTCTTAATAATTTACCTTCAGAATTGCCTGGGTGGATTATGTGAGGTGAAGTCTGCTGTGAGCCCTTACACACATGGACACTAGCATCCCACCAGCTCCACAATATAGCCATCAAGCTATACCTGAAGCTCACTAAATCTGCAGGGTGTGGAAACTGAGCACAAGTTCTCAGGAGTGGTGGACTCAGGCTAAAGCAGAAGTTGCTCTTTGACAGGAAAGGAAAAGTCAGTCCTAACCAAATTTTCCAGAAATTTTGCTTTTCCTCATAGGAAAGAATTGCAGGTGGAGAGAAAACTGTGAAGTAGCATAAATTTATTTATGGAAATTTAGAGAAATATGCCAGGAGAGAAAGAATGAGATATGCTTTAGAGAGAATATGGACTTCTCCAGAAAGATAAAATGCCAAGAATACACATCTCAGTTTGAAATGTGGGCAAATCTATAGTGGAGAAAGAACCCACATGCTTTTTAAAATAAAGGACATTTTATAGTAGTACTTGTTCCAAATAGCCCCTGCTGAGTCATCATTTGTTATCTTTATCTAAGAAGACCTTTTGATTCTTGAAGGTCTCTTTCACAATCTTAAAATGACCTTTAGATTATCTTGACATCTTCTCCTTTTATGAGGAGGTCCACTGTTCTCTGTGTGGTACTCAGATTATGCGTCTAGGTGGAACCTCCAAAGATTTCAGTTTTTGCATCTCAATGGGATGTTGGTCTTCATGCCCTGTTGCTACTTCTGTGGTTGACCATAGGCAGTTTTCAAAAAATCACATTACCAACTTCCCCCTCCCACCACTCTGCCTTGATGCAACACTATTAAACCATTACATGCTTTTTATAAATTTGAAAATATGCTTATTGTACTTTAGTGCTTCAATTTTGTCACCATCCTTCTCTGTCATTTTTTTTAATTGTGGTATTTTATTTTACAAACACAGTTAAAATTCCTGAAAATTTTATATATATTTGGCAATTTCCACATCTCAGTTTTTTCAGGTTCTTCATATTTTGGGTCTTGTATTGCTTTGGGGACAATTCTTTTTAAATGCTAATTGGGTTTTTATTTTGTTAAGTTTTATAATGTGACAAACACACACAGAATATCAAAGTTTGTTAAGAAGTAATTAAGACTCAGGTGATTTTAATTTTCCTCCAGAAGTAATTTAACTTGTAGCAGGCTATTTTGCTAGGGGCGACACTGAGTCAAAGGCTTTTCCTTTTGAGATTTGTTTCTTCCCTTTCCTTCCTACTTCCAGAGTAGAGCAGAATGCTCCAAAGAGAGGCTTGGCTTTTGTCAGTACTTTACTCTTTGGTTCCTCTGAACTCTATTTTCTTTCCCCCTAGCTCTTCTTGTAAGTCAGCTTGGCTTTCAGACCTTAGCCTGAGACATTTACTTAGAATTTATAATTGCCTCAAGGAGAGAAGGCAGATTTTGGTTTAATTCTCTTGGTTCACCTCTTCATCTTTTTCTAGGAGAGCTCTCTGTCTTGGTAGTTCCCCAATGCTTGCAGTGGACTGCTTCTATTCTTTACAACAGGTTTTCTGGTTGTCAGTAGGAGACTAGCTTCAAGCAATATAAAAACAGTAATTGCCTGAAGGGCACTCAATGATTATCTTTGATTTAACAAAAGCAGTAATAAAAATGAATTGTAAAAAATTTAGAAACTAAAGATATGTGAAAATAAAATGAAAGGCAGCTACAATTCAGCCAATTTAGGAAATGCAAATTTTGAGGTAAGGACTTGTCTTTCTCTTTCCTCTACTTCAAACCCCTACAGATTAGGTCGTGTTCCTCATTTTTCCCTCATCTTGTTTAGATTTGTGGCTAAAATGTAGCTCAGGAAATCGAGCCAGAAATAATTCATTGCTTGATCTGCAGCCTACATCTCTGCAACCCACCCTCTTTCTCTGCTCCCTTGCTCTACAAAAATCCCTTTTTCGGGGTACAAGAGATAGTACAGCATGTAAGGTGCTTGCTGGATTCTATCCTTGCCACCACGTATGGTACCCTAATCCCCACCGGGAGTGATTTTTCAGCAGAGAGCCAGAACAAGGCCCTGAAAACCTCTGGCTGTCATTCCTAAAGCAAGATTATTTTAAAAAGGAAATATAATATAAATATTCTTGTGGCCTTGCAATATAGGTACTCTGAGGACATTAGTCCACTACATTCCAACCTGTTGGCATACTGCTTGCAAAGCTATTTGTTTTGTCCATCACCATGTATTTTGATTGATTGATTATTTTCTCAGTTACGCAATCATTTTGAAAATTTATTAACTTTGTCACCATGTAGTTAATGTTATAATGTTTATTTTGCAATGTTTATTTGATAATTCACACTATTCGATGACCAAATTAGTAAGAACTCTATGCTTTACTTTCTTCCTCTCCATTAAGAACCATAATCTAATGGTCTTAATGTAAATATGTCAGGTCTTCCAAACTCCTGCTACTCAAGATTTTGCTTGTAAAATAAACACACACACACACACACACACACACACACACATACACATACACAAGCACACACACTGCTGTTTGATTCATGGACTACCTACATGATACTATTTTAAACTATTTCCTATGCATATAGTTCTTTGTTCTCTACAGTATTCATATAATACCCATGTTCTCTACACTATCATATGATACCCAAATAATCTTTTAAATGGGATATGATCTCTAATTCAAAACCTAAAATTCTTTACTCTCTTTCTACTACTTTAGTATAAAGGTAAATGCTTTATATAGCTTAGAAAAACCTACACATTAAACTCTAGAAAAATTTCCCATTTCATTTTACATCAGGGCTTTTCCCAATTGTTGAACACTGCCCTCACTGTGATTTTCAGATTGTAATTTTTCCAAGTAGACTATAGTTCCCATTAATGTAGAGTTGCTGTCTTTTTATATGATCATTATATTCAAATACTTAACATAGCTTCATACTACAATAGCCATGCTTTTGAATAAAAATCTTGAATAAAATCTTATCAAATCAGTTATTGAAACTACCTTGACTTTTTCAAAATCCACATTTTTTAAAATCCACTCTCAACTTAAAACTATGTACAGATGTGCTACTGATAAAGGTAAGTTTGGTGGTTCCCCAAAAGTTGTTGGTCTCCTGCGGTTTTTGAAAGGATGTCAGTGGAGAAGAGAGAAAGGAGGTAGTAAACTTGTTGTCACACTCTGACTTCAGCCTATCTGGCAGGTTTGTAAAGATAAAATCTGCTATAAGCCCCTGCAGTGTGGATGCTAGTAGGCCACCAGCACCAGTGAATAGCTGTTAATCTGCACCTGAGGTCCACTTGATCTGCACAATGCAGGAATTTGTTCTGATCACCTAACATCACAGGAAACTGTGGTCTTATGATAGAATAAGAAATTATTTTTTGCAGGACAAGGAAAACTAGTTCTAACTTCTGCCAGGCAGGAGCTATAGCACAGTGGGTAGGGCTTTTGTCTTGCATGTGACCAACCCGGGTTTGATTCCTCCATCCCTCTTAGAGAGCCCGGCAAGCTACTGAGAGTATCTTGCCCACATGGCAGAGCCTGGCAAGCTACCCATGGTGTATTCGACATGGCAAAAACAGTAACAAGTCTCACAATGGATACGTCACTGATGCCCGCTCGAGCAAATTAATGAACAATGGAATTGCAGTGATATAGTGAACTTCTGTCCCGTTTCCCAGATCTGTTGTCTACAAATAGTGAAGTAAATTATTTTATTTAGGTAAAGATGAGGCAAAGGAAGCGTGCTTTGGTGGGTGGGTTGGGTGAAGTCACCTCAAGAAAAGAGATCTTCTACGTCTCTTCTAAACCACATTGCCCACCCCCTGCCCTCCTGCCCCCCA
Source organism: Sorex araneus (assembly GCF_027595985.1). Classification (NCBI taxonomy): domain Eukaryota; kingdom Metazoa; phylum Chordata; class Mammalia; order Eulipotyphla; family Soricidae; genus Sorex; species Sorex araneus. The sequence continues at coordinate 55,253,821 of NC_073304.1, forward strand.
GTAAAATATCTGGCGTGGGTAAGTGTTGCAGCAGTGACAGCATGTCCCAGTGTGATGTAGGAAGGAAAAAAGGAAGGGTCTCATGGCAACAGAATTCCTAGAATGTAATAAAACCACTTATCAGAGCTCACCTTCTAAGCACATGATATAAGGCCTGATAAGATTTTCCACCTGGTGCCAGTAACAGACACAGAGAAGGCTGGACACTCCTCAGAAAGAAGCTTCAGCAGGAACAAAATACCAGAAAGAAGTTTCAAAGACCATTGACCACTTCCAACTCTATCCCCTTGGCAACCTTCTTAACAATGTATCTCTATGTAGGTAGAAACCGCAGGCTGGGAAAACCCAATAAAAGTCACTTTGAACAAAGGGCAGCGCACATATGCTGCTTGGGCCCATGTGCTGCTTGCAGCCACGCGACCTATAACATGTGGTGCCCTAGCACATGTGTCTATGGCATCTTTGCTTTTGAAATATTTACTTTCATACTTTCATATCTAATGCTAGGATGTATTGTAAAGGCTCTTTGTGCTTTTGGAGAAACTTGAGTTCTCTCTTGAGCACATTGCTCTCTTCTCTTCCTCATTTCCCTTCCTAAAAACCCTCCAAGTAAAATCTCTCTTGCTTCGGTGCTCGTCAACTCCTGAAACTTTTTTCCATTAGGTGAGATAAGAACCTGGTGTCCAAGAGTGGCAGGAGTGGATTGGGAGGAAGTGACCTTCTTTCTCTCCTCCCTGCCTCACATAAGTCACCTATGGGGGTCCATCAACTTCAACTGTTTACCCATTGCTCCCAGGTTCAAGAATGAAAACTTCACATAATAAAGCTGTTCAGACTCACATTTAGAAAATAGAAAAAGTTGGGGCTGGAGCGATAGCACAGCAGGTAGGGCATTTGCCTTGTATTCGGCCAAACCGGGGTTCAATTCCCAGCATCCCATATGGTTCCCTGAGCACTGCCAGGAGTAATTCCAGAGTACAGAGTCAGGAATAACCCCTGTGCATCACTGGGTGTGACCCCTTCCCCCCCAAACAAAGGAAAATAAAAACCAGAAAAGTTTATTGCAAAGGAGAGGACAAAGAAAATAGTTCAGCTGAGAAGGAATTTAGAATTAAATTAAATATTGCTCATTTGTCAGTTTTATGTAGGGAAAACTGTCTCTGTATTACTTGCCAATTGATAAACACATTAGAGAAATTGTTAAGATTTTACAGAGTGCTCTGACTAGTTTAGAAAATTTTATTTTATTTATTCATTTATTTATTTATTGCTTTTTGGGTCATACCCGGAGATGCACAGGGGTTATTTCTGGCTCTGCACTCAGGAATTACTCCTATTGGTGCTCAGGGGACCATATGGGATGCTGGGAATCGAACCTGGGTCAGCCACATACAAGGCAAATGCCCTCCTCACTGTGCTATCGCTCTAGCCTCCAGTTTAGAACATTTTAGATGATCCATTTGACAAGTTACTTAAGTATTTGCCACCTCACCACCACCACTATCTCTTAGTTTCCTGAAAGGCAAAATTCTGGGGCAAAACCTGTGATCTTTGGGAATTACTAAGTTGCTATTCTCAGAAAGAACCCAGGAGTTTTCATTAATGTTTAAAATGTGGTATGGGATAACTGGCAAGGGAATATAAAAGTTCCTCTTTCATTAATACCAGAAAAGCCTTCTAAGAGCACCTACATAGTAAATGCTTGAATCTTACAAGGTCCTTAAAGCAGCTGTCAAAGTAATCTTTAGTCCACTTTTTTCTCCCTGCAAGTTGTGAGCACTTTCCCTGTGTACGTTTTCAAGAGCTCTGGAACCAGGCTTTCATCAAGGAATTTCTCTGCCGTAAAAGGTAGGTCAGTCTGAACATCGTTCCAGACATTCCAGGAACATCATTTCTCCTTCCAGAAAAGAATTTCAGAGTACAAATAATAAGACAAAATTGTTTTTATTTAAAGAAACTTAGAAACAGGGCTGGAGCAATAGCACAGCAGTTGGGCTTTCGCCTTTCATGCGGCCGACCCATGTTCGATTCCTCCGCCCCCTTCAGAGAGGCCGGCAAGCTACTGAGAGTATGGAGCCCACACGGCAGAGCCTGACAAGCTACCGGTGTGTATTGGATATGCCAAAAACAGTAACTGTTGGAATATTTCCCCTTCTCCAGCTGCCTTCTGGAGTTTTGTCAGAAACCTTTTGTCACAGAAACCTAGCTGATCTTTGACCCGCAGATCTAAGGTGCTAGCCTAGTCTTTGAGATGTAAATTTCAGGTGCTGTCTAGTTTGTAGTTGTCATGTAGATTTCTTGCTGCAGCCCAGCCTGGTCTTTGGGATGTAAATCCGAGTGCTTTCAGCCCAAAGAAGGCTTCGGTTTTGGTTTTGTATCTTGTTTCCGAGGGCCAGACCGACTGAGAGAGAGATCGGGAGAGAAGTAGGAGGAGAAGAGGGGGAAGCCAGAGAGAAGCAGAGTTGAGCAGTAGATCCAGAGAGAGGCTGGAGCTGGGAGTGCGGGAGATGAGAAAGCTTGAAGATTGAATAAACGATAACTAATCAGCAACCAGCTTGGTCCTCGTTCTTCCTTCGCCTGTCCTTGACCACCGGGTGTCCCGATCCAGTCCACACACTGCGGTTCCAGAGCACCGAACGCGGGTGGTGAGACAGAGCCGCCCGGAGAGCCCGCGAGTGCACTCGCCCCCCCTCGGCGTTCTTTAGTTTTTTACAAGTAACAATAAGTCTCTCAATGAGAGATGTTACTGGTGCCCGCTCGAACAAATCGATGAGCAACAGGATGACAGTGACAGTGACTTAGAAACAATTGAGGGTAAAGAAAAAGGAGTGTGAGAGATACGTGCAGGCAGACCCAGCCTTCTCTAGAGTGGAAAAAGAGAGAGAGAATACTTTTGGATAATGCTGTCTGCAATTATTCCCTGTTGTCTGGTGTGGATTTATATGCATATATAAAAATTAATTTGGATGTTATTTTAAGAAAAAAAAACTTAGAATCTTGATGGTCCTTTAATATTCTTACTATGACCTTTAGATTCTTCTTTAGCTTCTCCTTTTCTGAGGGTTATGCCTCAGTTTATGAATCTCCAAATAGTTTAGTATTTGAATTTCAAAGGGCTGTATTTCTCAAGCCTTTTAGCTACTTTGGGCTAGACAGTTTCTTCTTCACTGACATCCAGTTGTTCATTGATTTGCTCAAGCAGATGCCACTAATGTCTCCATTTGTCCTAGCCCTGAGATTTTAGCAGTCTCTCTTTACTCATCTTTCCAATGGTGCCACATTGGAGGCTCTTTCAGGGTCAGAGAATGAGACCCATCATTGTTACTGCTTTTGGCATATCGAATACGCCAGAGGGAGCTTGCTAGGCTCTGCTGTGAGGGCAGGATACTCTCAGTAGCATGCCGGGTTCTTCAAGAGGGAGAACTAGAATAAGAGGTCTTATTCTGGGAGCTTTGTTTTATAGTCTCTGGATCTTGATCATTGATGGGATTACACGGTGCTGGGGGCAGTTTGTGGGTATGACTGCCTAGTTTCTTCTTAGTGTTATTATTTTCAAAAACCTCATTACCAGCATTCTCCTCCCCTCAATCTACTTCTCTGCAAGAATTGTACGTTCAAGATATTAGACCAGATTTTCCAAAGGAAGATTTTGCTGAGGGTACACTTTAAAGTAAAAGAAAGAAATTAAACATCTCAAGCTGAGGTGCAGGGACCCCAAGAATGAAGAATGCATTCTGAGAAGCTTTACAAAGTTGATTTTACAAGCTTCTCTCAACTGAACCTGCTTGGGACTTTCTATGCCGATGATAGTTTTTTTTCAGTGCTGGCATAACGCAGAGAGCTCTGGATTTTCTTCCTTCAATTTCTTTTCAGAGCATTTTGTTACTCTTAAAGCTTTTTTTCTTAGTGAGTTCTTATCCTTATGAATTTGGGGAGATTGATTTGAAGGCATTTGTGAAAGTGAGAGATTAGGACTCTTTAGTGAAAATGGCAGATGACACTTAAAGAAACAAAAACATTAAAATATAAAGACATCCTATAGTTGAATATAACAGCCATTAGGATAGAGAAGAAATAGGACTAGGAATGAGTTTGACCATTTGTCTGACCAGAAACTGAGGAGGTTTCATTCCTAGTTCCTAGGATAAAAAATTATTAAAACATTTGATGTGGGACCTTTGAACATCAAGAGTTAACTTTTGTTTAGTTTTCAATTTTTTTTTAAAATATGGTTACTCCCAATAGAGTTCACAGAACTAGGAGAAATTCCAGACATTGCTCAGTGCTTGGTTTTTAACAGGCATTTGGTATACATGTCTGAGTTTTAGGAAATACAAATGAGTTGAAAGTATACATTATATGTATTTGAGTTCATTTATATTTCTGTGATTACAGTTAAAATAAAAAATACATTAATATCCCTTTCTGTCCTAGCTCAGTGAACATATTAGTGTCCACTTGCTTAAGTATAGTATATTATTTTTGTTTTCACTGATAGGTATTAGTTATTTACTACCTATGGTAATTTATCAATACACTTAAATCCATAGCTACGTAAATGAACTTTCATATTACCTTTTACAATTTTCTAGTCATACTATCCAGACTACTCATTTATTCACTTTCTACTTATGTTCAACCAAACATGTAATAAGTCCTACTATATTGTGTGTTTTTGATTATTAAGTAATAAATAATATTATTTTTATTGACTTTCTCAAAATAGTCTAGGCTATTTTTTAGTATGTAATCTCAAAATCAATTAAACCACCTTAAATTATTTAAAAACTTCTTTCCTTTAATTTAAAATTATATCGGGTTCTGCACATTTAAAAAAAATAAATTCCTGGGCTAGTGTTTTGCTTTTTTTCTTGGCTAAGAATCTTTAAAATTGTTTAATGGTGATATAGGAAAAGAGAATGGAAAATAAGACTCTTTCTGCTGGCACTGGTGAAGATTTCATATAGTTTTTTCACCATTTATAGATGTCTAAAGATTAGTCTATTTTAGTATGTTCATATTTACTCCTATTGCTAAATATTCCTAAACCAAAATGCTTGACTCTTGTTGACAATTTTGAATTCTATTTTGCCTGCGATTCTCCAAAGTTTATTGCCAGGCTTTCTAAAATTCTTGTACCTTTTCAATGAACTTTTAATTAGTTCTGTATGCGGAATTAACTCTTGCACTATTACCTGAACTTTATGAAACATTTTTTCCTTACCATCCATATTGTAAGCAGTCTTCTAAAAGTCCAGCATGTTCTCTATATAGTGTCATAATTGAACATCTTTACTGCCCTCACTCATCTAATTTTTCCCCTTAGATTGAATCTATAGCTCTGACCCATTGTGATTCTGAAATTTCAGGAGAAACTTATTTGTTATGCTATCTTTATGAGACAATAATATTCATATTATCTTCATTACTTTTGGGATTCCTATTCAGACCATAAATCTACTACTACCCCTGAGTAAATATGTAGAAAATGGTTAGCTGTACTTTTCCATAAATATTACTATAAAATTATTTCTTCTTATTCTTATTTATAAAACTTTACTGTTTTTGAATATTATGTTTATATATAGAATAATTTTCAAATTATATTAAAATAAATTTTATTAATAGTGATATAAAATCTATAGAGAGGGGTTTGTCTCTTTAAGATATTTAAAGTATTTATTAATAAGCTTTGCTTACTTCAAATGTATAAATTGTTTACTTAATGTATGTCTCTAAAATGTTATCAAATGTTTTTTAAATCCATTTCTAAGTATGTTAAAATGTTTCCTGTCATTGAATATTATATTTTCTGCTGGTTAGAAATAACAGGAAGCAGTATCTGCCATCTATTTTCTTCTTTAGTATTGAACAAAATGTCACACCAAGTAATGCAGTGACATATATGGCTTAGAAGGGAGAAAAAAAGCAGAGGCTAATTTCCAATTATATACTTGTAATTCAGCTGACTAGAAAAGTTACGGGAAAGTAAGGCTTTTCTGAAGCAATAATTTAATGTGCTTTCTCTATTTCTTAATCCTAGTCAACTGGTTCACATCTGCTGTTCCAGTGTCTTTTCACCTGTTCTGAGTGTTTTTGACACTGCTCTAAAAATGCCAGGAAATTCAATCTAATTACTGATGGGTATCTTGATGCAGACAGTTAGTCTCCGTGGACAAGATGTAATTTTATTAACATTAGTTACAGTAAAAGACTTAAGATATGTTAACCTCAATGTCACTGTGGGAAGACGTTTTTGAACATTTGTTTAGAATTCACAAAAATTTTCTCTGTAAAGCATTTACTTTACATGTTAAATAAATGTTATATTGCTAAATACCCAGATTAATTCGTCTTCTACACTATAAACGAATACTTCAGTATTTGTTTTTACAAGTAGTTTCAGAACATACATAGCAGTTAATCTAATTTTTATTATCACTTCCCTTTTGCTTAAGTTTTGCTAAATTTTGGTTCTGTTTCTTCTTCCTTTTCTATTCTCTTCCAGTATAAGGATACTTTATTGGAAGTTTTTCTTATTTATTAATTTGGGCTTATATTAATGCACTTCCTTCTGAGTGCTGCTAGTGCTATATGAAATGGAATCTGCCTAATCATCTCTTTTATTTAATTGCTTTGCCTACACAAATTTATTTTTATTTATTATTTCATTTCTCTACTAACCCAAGGGGCATTCAGAAGTTTGCAATTTAGTTTCCACATATTTGGAGATTTTACTATTTTATTTTTGTTGTTAATTTCCAGTTTCATTATTGTGTGGCTGCAAAAAACATTTGATATTTCCATCATTGCATATTTATTAATGAAAAAATTAAGTATACATGTTAAAAATTTTATAACAATATAAGATATTTGAATTAAACTATTTAATCTATTAAATTAAAATTCAGGAAGATAATCATATGAGCAAAGGCAATGAGATTCTAGAAATCTGTGTCACAAGATGACAATGCAGTCACTAGTGAGAGCTTATAACAATTGAGATGAGGTCCCTCTTTCGGTTTGACTTCAAATCTGGCAACAGTCTTTTTGATTAACTGCTATAAAAAGAATGAGGAAACCCAGCGATATTAGAGTAGACTATTCTATTTTGTATATTATGTGGACATTTTGGATATTTTATTTAATAGGAAGGACACAATAGGCTTCAGAAGGCAGATTATTTAGCCTTATTAAGTACTCTCACATATTTCTTTGAATTTGAGGTAAGACATAAGAGATTTATAAAAAAGAAGATTATAAAAGAAAAGCACGTTAGATATTAGAATATTCAGTGATAAAAAGATAAATCTGATTTACATGATTGTGAAGATATAATTGAAGACGATTAAATTATGATATATTAAATTTTCAAAGCTTTTCAGAAAGGTTTTCTCTTCCCTTTTACATAAAAATTAAATTTACTTTAACAGTGTGTATTTACTGTGAAAATTAATAAAATAAAATTGTTCTTGAATATTTTTCCTTTAAAATAATTGTTAGTATTTTAAGTACATCTAATTAAATATAAAGGGAAGAACACAATCATTCTAGGGTTTATAAATATGAATTAAAGACAACATGGTGATTTTTTTCAACTATGTATATATATAAAATCTATAAGCTTCTGTTTAATGTAAATACAAATATATGATTGTCCATATTCTCATGTATATCTTGGAGATATGAAAAATATATGATTAAATAATTGCCTAGGTTATATTATTCTTTATATTCCTCATTAAGAATAAATTTCAGGGCCAGAGTGACACAGTACAACAGGTAGGACATTTGCCTTGCATGTGCCTAACCTGGGTTCAATCTCCAGCATTTCATGTGGTCCCCCAAGCACCGCCAGGAGTAATTCCTGAGTGCAGAGCTTGAGCATCGCTGAGTGTGACCCAAAAAAGAAAAATAAAAAAGAATAAATTTCCCACTGAAATAAAGATAGCAACAAAAGGCTCATCAAAAGTTTTTTTGTGTTAAGGAGTGCGACAGCTAAAGAAAAACTGTTACAGAATTTTTTTTTTTACTTATCCCAATTATATGTATTTATAATGAAAATACAATATTACTAAAAAACTAATAACATTGTCCCAAATATAGAGGTGCCAATGTGAGATAAGTAGTGTCATTATTGTAGTCTAATGTTAATTGAATAAGAAGTAAATATATATCATGGATCATTGTTTCAAACATAGTAGGATTATCTGAATGAATAAGAATCGTTTTATTTTTGTTTCTTTTGGACAAAACAAGATGTGCTCAGGGCTTATTGCTGGCTCTGCAATCAGACATCATTCGTGGTAATGCTTGGAGGACAGCATGTATTGTTGGGGATCAAATCTGGGGTCTGCTGACTGAGAATAATGCCTTAATCTTTGTATTCTCTCTTCACACTGAAGATTTCTTTTAAAAAATTAATAATAGGATTTACATTTTTATTTTTACTTTATTTTATTTGCTTTTGGGATCACACCCAGCAAGGCTAAGGGGTTACTCCTGGCTCTGCACTCAAGAAATACTCCTGGTGGTGCTTTGGGGGCCATATGGATGCCAGGGATAGAACCTGGTTCAGCCCTGTGCAAGGCAAGTGCCCTACTCACTGTGCTATCACTCCAGCCCCTCACATTTTAAAAAAAAATTTCTATTTAAATTTTATGGAAGGAAAGTTACAGAAAAAGTATCCAGCATTTATCCAGGTAAATGCTGGTGAGAGGTACAGACAAGTTTTTAAGTAAAAGTTAGTTACCTAATTTCAACTTCACCTGAGGTTTCAAGTAATGAATGATATCTCAGGACATAGAAAATACTTTTAGAGAAAGAACCTTCAAAAAAGAGGTAACTTGAAAGATGTGATCAGCTATAAAAAGGCCATAAAAAGAGAAACAACATGAATCTTACCTACAGAGAATATACTAAGAACACAAGATTTTGTTCCCTCCTAAAGCAAATACTTTCAGAAGGATTTATACATTGACTGTCAGACTGAAATAGTAAAAGTCAGAAATTATTTATTTTCCTTGAACAGAGGTCACTGAAAAAAATATAAGTGGAAATTTGCTTCTATTTCTTCTATTTCTGAGACACATGTTTAACATATTTGGTTTATATCTTGAGAAAATATGTCATATATCTAAAACCACACGTTGAATAAAAAAGGCAATATTCAATAAAAATGAAACAAACAACCAGAAAATAAACTATTTTAGTAGTACAAAAGCAAGCACAAGGAATATCAAATTTTACACTAAAGATAAGTGTGCTAAAGAAAAGAGAAAATAACAACAAACATTTATTTTATTTAGGCATAGGAGTTTTGTGAACTCAGGAGCTGGAGAAATGGTACTGTGGGTAAGTAGCCTTGCACAAGACCGACCCAATTTTGACCCATAGCACCGCTTATGATACCTTGAACTTGTCAGGAGTTCAGAGCGCAGAGCCAGTAACGATCTCTGAGCACAGCAAGGTGTGATTCAAAATAAAAAAATTAAAAAACAAACAAAAAAGGAAATATCTTATTGTATGACAATTTTAAAAAGTATAAATTTAATTTGAAAGAATAAATACTTTAAAGAACTTAAAAGATCATAGCATGACAATATTAATCAAAAGAAAGCTTTGTTAGCTAAAAAGATGTAAAAGTATATTTCAAAATGAAGCAACTTGAGTGATGAAGTTTCATTTAACATCAATGATAACATCAAAATTTCAAAAAACATATAACAGTCCTAAGTATTTTGATTTTTGGAGTGATAGCACAGCAGTTAGGGCATTTGCCTTGCACGTGACAGACCCAGTTTCGATCCTTCCGTCCCTCTTGGGGAGCCCTACGTTGGTAGCTCCAAGCTACCAATAGTATCCCACCTTCACAGAAGAGCCTGGCAAGCTACCTGTGGCATATTCAATATGCCAAAAACAGTAACAACAAGTTTCACGATGGAGACGTTACTGGTGCCTGCTCGAGCAAATCAATGAACAATGGGACAACAGTGCTACAGTCAAATACTAAAGATTGAAAATACACAAAGCAAAAATTAGAGCATAAAGAGTAATAGACAACTTGGCCCTGAGAGGTAATACAGCCAGTAGAGCAGTTGCCTTACACAAGGCTGATCTGGGTTCAATCCCCAGCATCCCATGTAGTCCTGTAGCACCATAAGGAGTAATTCCTTTGTGCAGAGCCAGGAGTAACCCCTGAGAATTGCTGGATGTGGCCCCAAAATGAAAGAAAGGGATGGAGGGTGGGAGGAAGGAAGGAAGGAAGGAAGGAAGGAAGGAAGGAAGGAAGGAAGGAAGGAAGGAAGGAAGGAAGGAAGGAAGGAAGGAAGGAAGGAAGGAAGGAAGGAAGGAAGGAAGGAAGGAAGGAAGGAAAGAAGGGAGGGAGGGAGGGAGGGAGGGGGGAGGGAGGGAGGAAGGAAGGAAGGAAGGAAGGAAGGAAGGAAGGAAGGAAGGAAGGAAGGAAGGAAGGAAGGAAGGAAGGGAGGGAGGGAGGGAGGGAGGGAGGAAGGAAGGAAGGAAGGAAGGAAGGAAGGAAGGAAGGAAGGAAGGAAGGAAGGAAGGAAGGAAGGAAGGAAGGGAGGGAGGGAGGGAGAAAGGAAGGAAGGGAGGAAGGAAGGGAGGAAGGAAGGGAGGAAGGAAGGGAGGAAGGAAGGGAGGAAGATAAATCCACAACTGTGCTCATAGAATAACAATTATTTTTGTCAATAACTGAGAGGATATGTTAGTAGAAAGAAAAAGGCAGTCAAAGAAATAATTTTATGCCAAGATGGAACGCAGTACTGACACACGTCACCAACTTCTTCCCTTATGTGAATACTAAAAATCATACCCTGGTGTAGAAATTTAACATATTAATCAGACATTTCATAGGGTTGTTCTCCATTGACTACTTGTCCTAGTTCTGTTATGCTGATGCAGAAACTCCCCTTGGCCTAGTGTCAACTTCTATTTCCACTGAGAGTCAATGAATCTTGGGGTCTATAATAATACATTGCAAATCAATAAAATATCAAAATCAAATGGGGTATATAGGAAGAATTAGATTTAGCATTTTGAAACCAATCAGTATAACCATAGTAACAGACTAAAAAATAAAATTAAATGATAATTTCTATTGATTCAGAAAAGAAGACTACAAATTCAAACATCCATTCCTAATAAGTCTCACTAAAGTAATAATAGCAGACAGAGTCCTTTATATAATGGAAAGCATCTTCACAAAGCTTCAAGATAATACATAATGAAAGTAGGAGATTGTTCTCTCAAAATAAGCTCAAGGTATATAATTATTTTAGTAAAATAAGCTGAAGTCTAAGAGAATATGTATATGTATTTTGATATAAGTTGTGTGTGTGGGGGTGTGGTTTGCGTGTATGTATATATACAAACATCTGGTGATTTCTGTGGCAAAATTAAGTTTATCTTTGCTTCTAGGGAAGAAGCCATCTTGGACAAAATGTAACAAAATATGCTTATTTTCCCCTCTAATCTCTGTAATCTTTCTTATTATTAGTTTTTAGGAATTATTAAAGTGGGCAGATGTAAATTTTATAATAATAACAGTAAAATCAGAAAGAAAAAAGTTAAGGCCACACATAATGTATACTCTTTAATTCTCATGTGATCATCCAAATTTTGCCCTTTTAACATTATCTTTATAAAAAAAATAAAAATCTATACCATTCTTTGGTAAACACTAATCTCAGTGGAAATCAGTATTTTCAAATTGGCTAATTAGAAATGTGTTCTACCTTTGAAGTCCTTTCTAGAATGCTGTTTCCTACCAGAAATACTGAATTGCCTGACCCTAATTTTCCATGTGACTTTTGAAAATTGATCTGGGTGGGCATTGGACTGAACCTAATTAACCCTCTAACTCTATTCTGTAAAATTACAAGTTAGAATGAAACCAAAGAAAAGCTTGAAAAGAATACATTTTTTTCTTTTTTTCTTCATGTATATAAGCTGTTTTAAAACCCAGATTTATAAATCTAATAAGCAGTAAAAATTATCGTCTAAATTTAATTTACACTACATGTAAGAAACTAGAATTCTTGGCCATGGATGCGGTTCAAGTGGTAAACTTAGGCATACAGACAAACTAGGTCTGAGTCAAGGTATCATGTACTCCAAACACCACAGGATGTAACACACTTACCCCACAAAATAAACAATGGCAATGGGATGAAATAAAAATTCTCACACATTTTTGGAAAAAAAATCACTCCATTTAAAACATTCTTTAATTGTACCATAATCTTTTGAATATTGGTCATGCCCAGACTCTGATATTGAACCACAAATACACTTACCTACTGAATCACAAACAGTACTGAAGCAGAATACAGCTGCACCTTTGAAATTAAGTCTGAGAGAACAAAGAGCAGTTTCTCTTAGTAGACATCACAGTCTTATTTCCAAGAAAGAAAGATTAAAGAAAAAATTTTTTAGTTGGCAACAGTTTCCTTTTCAAAAATCACTAAGCACATTTGAGTGGTTTCTCACTTAGGAAGAGATACAGAGAAGGAGAAGGAGAGTTAATTTTTTTTAGAGTTCAGAATGGAAGCTAGCTTTCTCTATCAATGCATTTCTTCCTATCAATGCATTTCTTCCTAACAAGTACAGTCTAATTTTTCTCCTTGACACAAGGAATTAAGCCTCAAGACTGCCCATTATTGGAACAATTAGAGAACAAAGCATTCTTGATTGCACAAGTTTAGAAGGCAAGTATGAAAAAATAGGCAGTTATTCTGCCGTACATTTCCCCCCTTCTGATGAAACTTTTTACTTAGAAGAATTAGACAAATGTGCACAAGAAAAAGGAGAGCACAAGAATTTAATGTCTTTTGGTTTGCATTGGTAAATCCTATTTAAATGTGAAGAACACAATTTAAAGGGTATCTATACTCTTAATGTTTCTATAAATGGAGACTTCCCTAGGGGCACTGGTGGTGAGAGGCAGGTAAGTGTGGAAGCCACCATGAATTATTCAGCCATGTAGTATGAATCTAATAATTTGGGGATGGAGTCTGATCACTTATGCAACTTGCCTGGCAGTGATGAAGCAACAATGCCATATTCAAAAGTGCTGGAGGAAAGACATGGGGCGCTGGGCATCAAACTTAGGATCTCATATATTCCATGGCTTTGAATTTTCTTGCCCCTCAAATTAGTGTTTTTATATGAACTGATTTGATTAAGTTTTGTCCTTTCAACTACATATACAAGGCATATTGTGTAGACTGTAATACAACCTTATACTATATTATTAGATGATATATATGTAGAAATTTATTTATATAGAGATGTAAATATGTCATTATCTATGTATATAAAATGAACACATATTACAAATAATTACATACTATTTTATATGTTCATTGTATTATATAATTATATATTACAAAGATATATATAAATGTATAATGATAAATAAAGATGGAGTCTGACAAATCTGGCTATACTTACTAAAATAGTCCCTAAGATGAGGTTGAAAGTCTCTAAGTTATAAGCCAGGGTGAAAAATGTCTCAGAAAAAAATGATCATGTAGAAACAGAGTAGGGGAAGCATGAGTGACTAGGAATTAGTCACGTAATTTAATGACTTGCAGTATAGTATCAGAAAGAATCCAACGATGAGTGTATGAATTGAAGTAAAATAGAATATAAATAATTATAAGGGTAAAGAGATTGAGCTTTTCATTAGTAATAAAACAGTCCAATGACGTAATACTGGCAGAAGGAATTACTTGGTTAAGTTTGTACTTTATGACACGCTTGCATTGGTGCAGAGAATGGATCAGAGTCGGTGAGATGGGAAAAAGGAGACTATTTTCTTATGTTTTTAATTCTAGATTTTTACAAGGATTTTTTCCTGTTAAAATAACTAGCATTATAGTTGTGCCTTTCCCTTTCCATAGTTCACTGAGTCCTATCACAACTTTTATTGAAAATTGTGTAAAATTACTCGCAAATGTAATAACATTATTTAACTATTGCAGTAACTACCAAGATCTCTCCGTGCTACAAGGAAGTGATCATCGATGTAAAGAGAGGGACTCGCCAGGCGATACCTTTTCATCGAAACTCTTCTGTGCCACACTTGAGAACATCATGTGATGACTGGAATGGAAAGGGATGGGAGCGAAGATAGACGGTTGGCAACTACACCACCTCTGCTTCGCTGATGACATTATTTTAATAATACCAAACATTAGCAAAGCAGCATGACTGCTGGCCGACTTCGACCGCAAGTGTGGAAAGGACAGACTGCAGCTGAATCTCACAAAGACAATGTTCATGAGAAATGGACTAGTCCCTGGCTTTCCATTTGCTCTCAATGAAGTGAGCATTCTGAATGCAGCAGTTATGTGTGCCTAGGTGGAGAACTCAACATGATGGACAACCTGACACCTAAGCTGCAACAGGAGGTAGAGAACAGCATGGAATGCCTTCAAGAGCGTCGAAGAAGTAGTTAATAGGACGAAGAACTTCCGACTCTGGGCACATCTTTTTGACTTCAGTGTTCTTCCTGCACTAACATATGCCTCAGAGACCTGGGCCCTACGGAAACAGGACAAGAATGCTATTCGGGTCTCCCAAGGAGGAATCAAGGAGCTCTACTTGGAATATCACATTTCACTCAAGTGAGAGAAGGAATCCGGAGTTCCGACCTCTGTTGACAATCAAGAATCAGAAACGCTGTCTCATTTGCCAAGACATTGAACATCAGATGGGCTGGACATATAATGCAATTTGGTGGACTCGAGCTGTTATGGACTGGATTCTGCAGGACGACAAAAGAACACCTGGCCGTCCACCTACGAGATAGTCAGACTTCTTCACCAAGATCCTGAACGAATAGTTTGAGGTTCTTTATGTTCCTGGAGCAAGCAGATGCCATTGCGCTATAATAGCGAGCGTCAGGGATGAATGGAGACATTACTGGCATCCACTCCAGCAAATCAATGAGCAACAAGATGACAAGTGACAAGTGAACTATTGCAGAATAAATTTTATGAAAGAGCCAAATCATAATAAAATCTTCTGGGGTCTCAGCAGCCAGCCTGAGACTTTGACTAAACCCCCTGCCCCTGAAAGCAAGAGCCGACCCTGATACAGGGGCCCAAGGGCCCTGCATTCCATACACTCCTGCATTTCACACACAGGCAGTCTGGTTGAGGAGACAATGGGATGAGGGGTGTGACAGTTAACATTTACCTGAGCTAGTTAACCCGGCTCTGAGATTGGGGAATACAAATCATTAACCAGCATATGTACTGAGCTCGATGAGATAAGCGTGAGACATTCGGGGAATGCTCCCCACCCTTCCAGATTGTGTGCATAAAACCCCTGTGTAAGAATCAATAAACGGAGTTAGCTTGACCACTAGGCTCCCCCTCGGTTGGTTTCTTTCTCCGCCGTAGGAATCCTGCAGCGAGCAGAGGGCCAGGGCAGAGGCTTCTCCCCTTCCCACTCCCTCTCCCATAGGGAGTAAGTCCGGTGACTTCGGGACTCATACTCCAGTGTGCCGGGGTTGACTGGCCAGGACCCCGACAAAAATCCAAATGATATCTGACATTTCATTAAATCATCAAATTCTTTGTCTGCTGAGAAAAACATATTTACATTTTAAAAGATTTAAAATTTCCTTATATTTTATAAAGAGATCTGTGTGATAATAGAATTTTTTTTGTTTCCTCAAATTAGCTAATATATTTTCCAATTTAAAAAAATGCAAACATGATGCCTTCAGGTCTTTTGTAACTATTAGATATTATCTTACATTGCAAAACATGCTATACTCAACAATAGTAGCAAGCTATTTGATAATCATCTATTGAAGTGTTTGGACTATTTGCTAGAATATTGTAATTAAAAGAATCTCAATATATAAGTCAAAAGAATAGTGAGGAAAGAAAGCAGGGTATCTAAATGTGTATGTCACATTTTAATGTTCATGTTAAACTTAAATTGTTATTTTATGACTACTCAATGACTATAATTTCCCATACTTGGAGATATTCCTAATCAAAGTTAACTGGACTACTACTACATGGTAGAATATATTCGTTGTATAATTTGGGCATATATTTTGTGTTGTTTTGTGCTCAATAAAATATGATGTGCAGAGTTTTAAATAAAACAAAATGTTTGAAGGCTGTTAGGAAAATATTTAGGCTGATTCACAGAAGTTGTTCAAAGATATTTCAAATGAATGATGTTCTTGAGGAAATGTAAGAGGGTACAATATTTTTCTGTAATGATTCTTTGTGACTATCTAAATTTGTATTTGGGTAGGAAAGTTGATGAAGTTTATTTTAGGCTGCATATGGCAATATTTCTCTACAGATGGTTTCCTTAGTAAGAGAACCTCCAAGGTCATTTGAATATTTAGCATTCTTACAACAAGTATATTTTGTTCAATATAGGTCATGAATCAAAAATAGTGTTACACTGGTCAAGATGACCTAGACAGAATGTATTTTACTTGTTAAGTTGATAGCTCTAAGTGACACAAAATAGCTGAGCTAAAAGTTTTTGGATAATTTCTTTCTTTTCTTTTCTTTCTTTGTTCTTGAAAGTAAATAAGGCAACAATTGAGGAAAACTATTATTTTACCCACACATTCAGTAAGTACTATAAATAGTGTCAATTGTACAACTTATTCAAAAATAACGAAGTTTGGGCAAGATGAAATGTTGCTCCACATCGCTAGTCATCAGGGAGATGCAAATCAAAACAACAATGAGATATCATCTCACACCATAGAGATTGGCACACACTCAAAAGAACAAAGCAACCAGTGCTGGCGTGGATGTGGGGAAAAAGGGATGCTCCTTCACTGTTGGTGGGAATGCTGACTGGTCCAGTCTTTCTGGAAAACAATATGGACACTTGTTCAAAAACTAGAAATTGAGCTTCCATAGGACCCCGCAATATCACTTCTGGGAATATATCCTGAGGATGCAAAAAAGCGCAGTAGAAATGATCTGTACCTATATATTAATTGGAGCACTATTCACAATAGCCAAAATCTGGAAACAACCCCAGTGCCCTAAAACAGATGACTGGTTAAAGAAATTTTGGTACATCTACACAATGGAATACCATGCAGCTATTAGGAGAGATGAAGTCATGAAATTTGCTTACAAATGGATAGACATGGAGAGTATCATGCTAAGTGAAATGAGTCCGAAAGAGAGGGACAGACATAGAAGGATTGCACTCATTTGTGGAATATAGAAGAACATCACATGAGGTTGACACCCAAGGACGGTAGTTACAAGGGCCAGGGGGATTGCCCCATAGCTGGAAGCCTGCTTCATAAGTGGAGGGGAGAAGACAGATGGAATAGAGAAGGGATCACTAAGAAAATTATGGCTGGAGGAACCAGTTGGGATGAGAGATGCATGCCGAAAGTAAATAATGGGCCAAACATGATGGCCTCTTAGTGTCTGTGTTGCAAGCCATAATGCCCAAAGGCAGAGAGAGAGTATGGGGAATATTGTCTGCCTTGGAGACAGGGGGAATGTGGGAAATGGGGGGGTATACCCAGGATATCAGTGGTGGGGAATATGCACTGGTAGAGGGATGGGTGTTTGATCATTGTGAGATTGTAACCCAAACATGAAAGCTTGTAACTAGCTCAGGGTGATTCAATAAAATTAAAAAAAAAAAAGTTTCTGCAAATACGTGCCTGGTTTCTTTTTAGAAGTACTGCAGACAAAATTGTCATATCTGCTTTTTTAACCAGCTGTTCTGAGCCAGAAATTCATTCCCATAGCTCTCTTATGGATAAAGTGGAAAGACATGTGCACACGTACTCCTAAAGTCTAGTCTGGTACCATCAATTTTACAATTATTTGAATGCACATGCAAACAAACTTCTCTTATCCACTTTTGTTTAATATTTTAAGGGATCTTTTTTTTTCTGTGGGATGGAATGGAAAAACTGTTCCCTTGTAAGAGAATGTGAGTCATTTAATAAGTATCTTATGTTGTATGATATTAGCCAATTCAAAGAAAGAATGTGAGAGGGAAAAGAAAAGAGAACTACACATTAATGAAGTGAACACAAATAAATCATTCTCAGCATCTAAGGATTTTTTACCTTCATTTTACTAATTATGAATGAATGAGACTGAAATTGTTTTCAGACTGTCTTTGAGAATACATGTCTTAGATTAATGGGTATTTTAAAGATATCTGCTTTATAGTTTTTCCACTTAAAAATGCAACAGTCTCAATCCTCCCTAAGAGGACTCAACAGAACTGACTCACAACTCTTTAATGATAATTCTATAATACCTCAAAGTTTCACAATGTAGGGGCTGGAGCGATAGCACAGTGGGTAGGACATTTGCCTTGCACATGGCTGACCCGGGTTCGATTCCCAGCATCCCAAATGGTCCCCTGAGCACCGCCAGGAGTAATTCCTGAGGGCAGAGCCAGGAATAACCCCTGTGCATTGCCTGGTGTGACCCAAAAAGAAAAAAATATTCACAATGTCTAGTTTTTACCATAAGAAAAGTACCTGTTGTTTCTTGGAATTCAGATATCATCATGATTTTTATTCCCAATTTATGAACATAGTTTATTTTCTTATTGTTACATGTGAAAAGATTGCTAAATAAATAATTGTATATAGGGTATGTTTTTAAATTTCAAAACCATGTGATTATACACTTTTGTTTTGTAGCATAATTTCTAAGGACGGAAGCCTAAAGACATCTGATATGTGGGAAATATATATAATGGAAAATCATTTTATGCAAAACAAAATCAGACAAATTATATACAAAATTATAAGTTCTCTAGTTTACAGGGGAAGTTTGAATAACACTATAAGAAATTTTTTTAGAGTTCTGAGAATATTTAAAAATTGAGATTATAGTTTTATCTTTTTTCCTTTTGATAAGAGATTAGATTCCTAATTCACAATTAGTCATGTCAATTAAGGATAATAGGAAAATCTAATTCTTCACCAACAAGTGTCATATATTTTAATTCTGTGAAAGAATGGAAAAGACTCCTGGCCATACTCTACTGTGACCAATAAAATAAAAAAAACTGTCAAAAACTTCATTTTAAATATATTATGAAGATACAGTTTAAAATAGTTTTATTTTTAAACAAAGGTGGTAAAGAAAAAAAAGAACTAAAAAACAGATTCACAAATTAAAGAATTCATGAAGTTTGAAAAATGTGGCATTGTAGAACACAGGATTTCATTACTTTTTAGCATGCATATTTATTTATTTTTTGATACAAAGTTCTGGTCCCACTAAATGTTCAAATGAGTGAAGTGCAACTGTATAATAATTTAGCACTTACATAAAAATCCACCTCTAAGTGCACTACCTCTCTAAATGAGAAAGCAGACTCTTGTGGAATTAAGGATTTAGAGTTAATGAAGCTTTTGTTGTTGTTTTTGCTGCTGCTGT
This sequence comes from Sorex araneus, assembly GCF_027595985.1. Classification (NCBI taxonomy): domain Eukaryota; kingdom Metazoa; phylum Chordata; class Mammalia; order Eulipotyphla; family Soricidae; genus Sorex; species Sorex araneus. The sequence continues at coordinate 55,273,269 of NC_073304.1, forward strand.
TGTTCTTGCTTTGGGGTCACACCCAGCAGTGCTTGGGGTTTATTCCTGGATCTGCACTTGAGTATTATCCTGGTGAGCCTCTGGGAACCATATGGGCTATCAGGTATCAAACTCTGTTTAATCTAATAAAGACAATGCCTTATTGGCTGTACTATCTTTGGGTCACTAATGAACCATCTTTATTTATTTTTGTTTTGGGACCATAGTAACAGTACTCAAGGCTTATTCCTGGCTTTGCGCTCAGAGGTTACTCCTGACACTGTTCAGGGAACTGTATAGGGTGCCTGGGATCAAACTGGGGCGTCTGTGGGCAGAACAAACACTCTGTTCACTGTCCTACCTCTCTGACCCCACAGAGATAGTACAGTGCTTTTCGATCAAAACAATGCCAGTTATTGTTGGAACTTTGTCCCTTTAATATTTTCCACCATAAACTTAGAATAACTTTTTGTAGATAGAGAGAGCTAAAATATATTGATCTGAGGTCCCTAGTTTGAAAGATGTGACAAACTCTCCCTAGAGGAAACTACAACTTTAAAGACTTTTGGCTCTTATTGGTCCAAGGCAGAAATTTAAAAACACTTTTGTACTGATATGCAAACTAGACACTTGGTTGGACATGTTAGTTAGCAGAGCCTGTAATCCTCTTTCTCTTCAATACCATATTAACACACACACACACACACACACACACACACACACACACAAACAGATTTGTTATGTTTCTCAGTCTTTCTCTGTACATGAAATGTCCTTTCCTCAGCTACATGTGCTCAGCTTTGCTTTTTATGAGTTTGCATGCAATTGCAGAATAAGTATAAACTGTCACTAAACCCTAAATCTGTTTGGTATAAAATCAGTTAAAATTTGCGCTTCAAACTTTAGTTGTTTTCTTGTCAGTGAAACCCCTCATTTCTTTTCAGTTATTCTTGTGTTTTTGAAGGACTATTATAACAACAAACCTTAATCATTAAAACAGATACAATTACAATAAAAAGGCTCTAAATTTGGGCTACATTAGAGAATGTTGTTAATTAAAAAGAAAAAGTCTCTAATGGACAGTATTCTGTTATCAAGAATACAATGATGACAAAAATTGCTAACATTCAGCAAGGTTCATATCCCTAAGGAATCTTGGACATATTGGCTTTTGAGCAACTTATATCAGACTTGTATGAAACCATATTTTTCAACATCTGTGAAATAAAAACTGAAGATGCCCAATCAATCACAAACAACTTACTATTTACCTTGTGAGCTAAGATTCACATTTAGAATGTTGGTTCACTGGGGACATATGTTCTTTTTTGCTATCCCTTTTTTAAACTTCTGCTTGTAGAAGCCTAATGACTTCAAATATCAGCACAGCAGCTTTTTGTAAGGCAATTATACATTGAACTTAATTTAAAAATCTCATTTATACATCCTTTCTCCTTGTCTGTTAATAATATAAGTGACTCCAAAAATAAAAGTGTAAAAAGTAAATTTAAAATGGAACAAAACAAGCAAAAATTTATTTAATGGCTGCTAAAATAAAATTGTTCTACTTCCCTAATAATTCAGTAAATCTATGTTAAAATAATGGTAACAGGCCACTTTTTGCCTCTTTTCTCTAAAGATTTTTCATTAGAAACTGCTTATTAAATTAATTTAAGATAGATAATTGGGGAGAAAAAAGTCACAACTATTTATTTAAAGTAAATTTTATGCAATTCTGAGAGAAGATGAGGAAGACAATTATTTCACTATCCCAGAATATTCGTCCTCAAATCAGTATTTTAGATTTATTGTTTTAAAGATAAAAATTGACATGGAATTGTTCTGAAAAATCAAACAAAAGTTATGCTGTTTTCCTTATAAGTGTAAGTAAGTATAGTTATTTATGATTAAAAAGAAATTTTCCATTTTTTGAGTGTATCTTTCTCACTATAACAAGGAGAGGAGGACTTAGGAGACAAGATTCCTAGAAAATATCATCGATGGAAATCACAGGGCTTAAATCTATATAATAATGACACCTTTGTTTACTATGCTGTTTCTAGCAACTGTCTAAATAGTCCCCCACTCCCAATATCATTGTGTCTTTGTCTGGATATAGTATTTAGGTAGTGCCTTGGACCATTTCTCAAGATACTTGGTTTTCTTGGGTTATGAAAAGTAAAAATTGGCCACCTCAAACTATGCTTCCATAAAAGTTTATTCTTTTTAAGAAAGGCACTGAAGAAGGGAATAAAGATCACTTTTGAAAGAGATATTTACTTGTAAGTATCAACCTTAAGGGTCTTCTTTGTAAGATCTACTCAATGGAGAATACAGAACTCAAATTTGTTTTTACATTGTTTACTGTGCATTCCTTGATAATTTTCCTATCATACCTTCCCTTTTTTATTCTCAATACTCGTCAACTAAGGTAATAATGATGAGTTCTTGGACTATGTGTTAAATGAATTGTTTTTTTTTCCTATGTCTTTGCCCTGAGTATTAATATTACTCATGAATCCTTTATTTTCTCTCCACCTTCGGCTTGTTGAATTGTCCAGTCGCTAAAGAAACCAGATGTATACGGAGTAAATTCCTTTGAACCTCTATGTTTTTTTTTTTCCCATGTAGAGAGATATTCATGTTTTAAACTGTTTTTCTCTTATTATTATAATCCTTATTATGGGAGGGCAACCTCAGTAAAAATTCTGGAAAAATAAAAAAGGAAATTTTCTCACTGACAAAGACCCTGAGAAGTAACAAAGATGATATCTTTTTATGCTGAATAAGGAGGAGATATTTTGGAAATGTTGCTAAACTATTTGGGGATACTGTAAAGATAATTTAGTTTCCTTCTTCTAAAGATGAACAACTTTTACCTTATAATTTCATAATATGATTTTAATAGAGACCGGTAGAGTGTTCTTTAATTTGCTATTTTCAAGTAGATTAATTTAGAATATAATGGAGTATCATATTTTGTGATAATACAAGTTAAACTCCTTGAACAATGACATGAGGTAGCTACACACTGGAATAGATCTGATAAGAAATGAAATTGCTGAGATTTAAAAAAGATGTGGAGCAATAGTAGTTATTGTGTGTTGTGGAGGTTAGGAAAAAAATGGTTATTTGTAAAGCTGATAACATCTGCTAAAATTAAATATATCCATGCACTACTATCAAGAAATTCTCACCCTCCCCTCAAGAAAGGTAAATTCCAATCTAGAAAAAAATAACTTCTAATCACTGTGTTAGAGACTTATTACTACTCAATTCACTGAGGAAGACTGAATGAAAGAAAGCTGTGTTATCTTAGTAAGAGAAGTAATAGCTAACATTTGTTGGGTGTTGTACACCTTTAAACATATTTAGAACTATTTAAATCTACAGAACTATTTAAAATATAGTTAGAAACAGATATAGATATATTAAGTATTTTATGCAGTTCTAATAGATTTACATAGTTTCTAATTGTAAATAGAAATGGTGTACCCCTTTCTATTTCCTGAAAACTTGATAAAACATTCATAGTTTTTAGTTATTCAAAATGCCAAAATATTTGCAGTAAAGGGGTAAATTTCTACTAGTCATTTCAAATTGTAGAAATTGCTTCAAATAGCTGGAGGGATCTGGGAGCTGAGAAAAACTTCAGTCCTTTGTAGCAGATATCACACAGGGTCAGCTGAATTGTAATTGTTTGTAGTATTTTTAGTTCTTGAATCACAGGGATAGAATTGTTGAACTTTCAACAAATGTCTCTTTTTCACCCAATAGAATTTAATATTCTTCTACATATGACAGTTCTAAGGGAAGTGACCATCTTTAATATGAATGAAAAATTAAAATTATTTTGACATAGTCAGCAATCTATCTAAAACATGCTGTTTCTTACAATGTGGGTGCAATTGGAGTAAATGTTAAGTAAAATATGTCAGATAAGGTAAAATACTTGATTATTCATTTTTAGTACACAGATAATACAAAGGTGGTAATACAAACACAGATAATACAAAGTCAGGCAATTCAAAGGTGGACTTGAAATACTTGAGGACAATGGTGGAGTCTTTGGCATGTTGCTGTTTGTGAGTTGCAGTAACCTTTTATATCAGAAACACAAATGTGAACCTTGTTCTATCCATGCTTTATACAATGGAATAAAAACAATAAGGCAATAGTCATGGAAATGTGGATAATTGCCATCTGAAAAATAACTAGAAAACAGAGCCTGACTTCCATATAGCTCTGAGAATACATGACATGGCTAAGGACATGGCTACTAGATACCATTTACAGGGTCATATATGGTTAATATATAATTGATTAAATAATATATAGATTTCATAGTTCCCCAAAAATTATGAAATTAGCTCCTATTTAAGTCAGTAAACATTTCAATTTTTCCAGTATTTTTCAGTTAAGTAATTAAAATGAGGGAATCACTTTTTAAAAAAAATTTAGAGTGAAGATGAATTTTTTTTTCATATATATGTATTTAATTTTATTAAATCACTGTGAGATAGTTACAAGCTTTCATGTTTGGCTTATAATCACACAATGATAAACACCCATCCCTCCACCAGTGCACATTTCCCATCACCAATATCCCTGGTATACCTTCCCTTTCCCACCCTCCCCCTGCCTCCATGGTAGACAATATTCCCCATATTGGCTACCAAGAAGGCAAGAGACAAGGTACTATGCAATTAGAGTCCTTCTGGAGTAGCACAATTTGATTTAACATAATGTAATGTCTACAGATGCATAAGGTAAGTCTGGGATCTAGAGGTCTATAAAGGATATCTGGAAATTAAGAAATCTTTTTTGCAAATAGCCGAAAACCACAATTGACTTATGTGATATGCCCAATGGGACTAAAAATCAATCAAAAAAGCTTCTGGCATTGTTAACATTAGTGTTTTTAACTAAATGGTTGTGTAATTTTATGTTTATCTCATAAGATTTTATGGCATGGGTAAGATATATTGCATCTGATAAGACATTTACTTTGTATACAACTGTCCCAGGTTAGCACTCTGGATCTGGATGGCTCATAACTCCATCGGGAGAGATCCCTAATGCAGTCAGGAATTAGCTTTGAGACCTGGTAGATGTTACTCCAAAATAAAACAACAGCAACAAAAACACAAAACATTTAATGACAGAAAATATATCTAATGTAATGTTTAGCATTGGAAACAAAAATGTATTATTGCTGCAACTTACTTAAACAAAAGAGAACCTAGCATTAGAAAAAAATATATTAAAGGAGGAAGAAATGTTTGCATAGACATTCTCAGCCAAACCAAATTATATTATTAATCACCTGCTTTGTACTTTATTCCACATAACTTGTGCTTGAGGAAGGTAGCTACGAAGAAATACGCCCTTAAGTAAATATAAGACTCTAATAAATGAATACTTATTGATAATAACAAGTAAATGATATATATATATACATATATATATTTCTGTTCTTTGTAAATATAGTGTTAAGGTATTGAATGTTTTTAATGCAAACATGCACAGGACTAATAAGACTCCTCTTCAATTATAATATAATAATGCAATTTAACACTAAAAAAAAGTTGGGGAAATATATGGAAAAATGAGCTTTCCTTTTTAAAGTTGAAGTTACTTTTTATTAAGGATTCACTGTATCACTGTCATCCCATTTATCACTGATTTGCTTGAGCAGGTGCCAGTAATGTCTCCATTCGTCCTAGCCCTGAGATTTTAGCAGCCTCTCTTTATTTGTTCTTCCCAGAGGTGCAGCACAGGAGGTTCATTCAAGGAAAGAAAAATGAGACCCATCATTGCTACTGTATTTGTCATATCAAATATGTCATGGAGAGCTTGCCAGGCTCTGCTGTGCGGGCAGGATGCTCTTGGAACCTTGCCAGGTTCTCCAAGAGGAAGAACTAGGCTATAAGATGTCACTTCCAGGAGCTTTGTTTTATAGTTTCTGGATCTTGGCCATTAATGAGATTATATGGTGCCTGGGGGCAGTTTGTGGGTGCGGCTGCTTCGCTACTGGAAAATGGGGGATCTGGGTAGAGGAGGCCCAATTGAGATCCGAGCAGGCTTGGAGATCTCAGCTTCGGGTCCTGCATACCTGGGTGTCTCTGCCAGTTCCTTCATCCCTGCGGCTCTTCTGAACATGTGGAGAGGGGCCTTGAACATGCCTGTGGCTAGGTTCCCAAGGTCTTGGGCTGCCAGGACTCTGCTCAGGGCAGGAAGGGAAACTCAACCCTTCTGCCTCCAAGAAGCCTGGGTGAAGACAGACAGGAGAGAGGGTAAGGATTACAGATCATTAAGGTGCTTATTCTCAATAGAATAGTACTCCTTCTTTAAATAAAGAGAAATTTTCCATTTATAACATGAATAAGCTTAGAGTACAAGATTCTAAATTATATAGTCATGGTAAATAAAGTACTGCATGATTCCAGTATGTGAGTATGTAAAATAATCAAACACATAGAAGCATGTAATAGAATGGTATTCCTCTTGAGAAGAGGTAGGATAAAATGATAAATAAAAATAATAAGTTTCAGTTACGGAAGATGAATATATTCTAAATATCAGTTATACAACTCAATACCATTTCACATTTTTTGTTGACTGTGTTTATCAAAATAAAACATATACATAAGAACATGGGAAAATCTCTTGAAGGTCATGGCCATGGTGAATACTTTTAGTGTTTTTATATTAAAATAAATATATATGTGAGTGCATTTTCATGAATACATATATTAACATATATTTTGTCTATCAATCATAACCCTCAAAATTAAAAGCATAATTTTGTGAAAATACATGAATTTTAAGATAAGAGAAAAGAATAAAAGCTTACAAAAGCACTTGGCTAATAGGGTAAAGGTAATCATATCATGTTTGTAAAAGATGTTAAAATATATTGTGTAAGGGTATTTAAGATATTAAGCATAGGTATATGCTACAGAAAGTAAACTCACAAATGAATAACATCTAGACATTCTATTGAATAACTAATGTTTAGAAACTTTCTGCTTAAACACACAGAAATTGCATTTAGTCCTATTAATTTTAGTGCAAAGCTATTTTAAAATTCATTATTTTACAAATGACACAAAGTACTGTCTATGAATAGTCTGAAAGGAGGAAAAATGTTTAGTATCTGACCAATGAGCAATGTAATGATAATAAAGATTTCCATGTAGGTACAGAAAAAGTTTGAAAGAATAGAAAACATAGAATGTTGGAGGAAAGGGAATAGGGATTTGGGTCCAGACTGGGAAAAGCTTAGGACCTATTCTTGGCTCTGTACCCAGGGATCAGTCCTGGTGATCACTCAGAACTTAATCTTTTATCATTACTTATATGTTTAATTTTGATATGGTCCATGCATATTAAGTAATATTCTAAAATTATCTACATAACCCAACTGTAAGCAAAATCTTTAACTAAAATTAGAAAACCATATATTACCAAAGTTTTAAATTATTTGCTTTTTTGGGGTGCCCAAAATATTGCATTAGACATAGGGATTTCCCTTTAGCACTGTAGCACTGTCACCCCATTGTTCATCGATTTGTTTGAGGGGGCACCAGTAACATCTTTATTGTGAGACTTGTTACTGTTTTTGGCATATCGAATATGCCACGGGTAGCTTGCCAGACTTTGCAGTGCGGGCAGGATACTCTCGGTAGCTTGCTGGGCTTTCTGAGAAGGAGGGAGGAATCAAACCTGGGTTGGCCAAGTGCAATGTAAACACCCTGCCTGCTGTGCTATCTAAACGTCCTACCTGCTTTGCTATCACTCCAGTTCATAGGAATTTCCCTTAGTAATTTTTTATCAGCATGTCTGCAGTTCAATCTAGGGGTCCAAGAATGCAGTGTTGTTTGGGCCTGTGGTCAAAGAAATGATGCAGGTCACTTCTGTTGCAACTCAGAGGCTTCCAAGGATACCCCAGGCAGTGCTCAGGTGGTACTAGAGATGAATCAGGATGACCACATGCAAGGCATGCACCTTAGCCTCTATTCTGTTCTCTGCACCAAAGCAAACTTCCTTACATTACTAAAGATAATATAATCTAAATGGCCATAAAATGCTATACATTATTTAAAATAGAAACTTAAGAATATATATTTAAAGACAAGGAAAAGCACTTTCCTTATTGATACTTTGGACTTAATAGTTATGGCACTAAAATGATTGTAAATTTTAATATCTAGATTATTTCAGAAGAAACACATATTTACAATCTCCTGGCTAAGAATATCAGTAGGTGAAATGAATTATCAAGTGATTTGTAATAGTACAAATAACTTTTTAGAAGCTACAAGTGGTAGACATATGGTATAACTCTCCATATATTTAGTTTTTATTTATTTATTTATTTATTTATTTATTTATTTATTTATTCTTTTTTGGTGGGGTCACACCTGGCGATGCTCAGGGGTTATTCCTGGCTCTACACTCAGGAATTACTCCTGGCGGTGCTCAGGGGATCATATGGAATGCTGGGAATCGAACCCGGGTCGGCTGCGTGCAAGGCAAATGCCCTCCCCGCTGTGCTATCGCTCCAACCTCTATTCAGTTATTTTTTTAACCTGCTTAGTACTTTGTTTCATAATTATACATTATTTATTTGATTTTTGTTACTAACGTAAGTGTTCTGTTTTTAAGTTTTAAGTTCTAGTAATTCATTCTTAAAAATAAAAACTGATGTTTTGCATCAATTTGACTGATTTACTGTTAATTTTACAATGTGATGGAATTTCAGAAATGCGACTTCACACCTCTGTACACACATAAGCCTCAGTGCACTACCAATACACGCATCAGTTCCAGCACAGTATCAAAAGAAATCATTTAACTAATTCTTCTTAAACTTTCTCTTTAACTCTGGCAAGCATAGTTCTCAAGATCCAATAGTTGCATTGACCATGCTTTACTGTGTGCATTTTTATTATTATTATTATTATTATCATTACTATTTTTAATGTAGAGTGCTGCTATTTATTCAGCCATTGATTAAGCTTATTGAACTGTGCATGAACTTCACATTACTTTTAATTTTTTAATTGGATATCTGTGAGTTAGAGCATTACAAAGCTGTTCATTTCAGTCATTCAATCATACAATGATCCAACACCGGTCCTTCCACCAGTGTACATTTCTCACCATCAATGTCTCCCATTTCCCTACCAGCAGCTCGAATCCCCCTCCCCCTAAACCCAGCCTCTCTCTGTGGGAGGCACTTTCCTTCTTGCTCTCTATCTCCTTTTCCTTTTATGCATTATGATTTGCAATACAGGTGCTAAGAGGTCATGGTGTTTGTTCAGGGTGTTTGGTATTTGTATTGGGATGATAAGGCTGGAATAGCTTTTCAATTGAGTAGTAGCATTTGGGTGTAGATGTGACTATTGAGGCTTCCAGAAGAACAGGGAGGTGGGCGGGAGGTAGCCCATCCCAACCCTGAGAAAGCCTGGAGATTTCAGTCACAAAACCCTCTTACCAGAATTTTCAGCAGATTATATCTTGTTGAGGTCGTCCTGAGACAGTTGAGTCAGGCTGGGAGTATGCCAGCAATTTTGTCTGTGGAAGCAAGTGGCTGCAGGGAGCTCTGCTTCTGTGGGCACAAGCCAACCCACCCTTATCTGATTTACCCCAGTCTGTTCAGCCCTTTGCAGGTCTGAGATTAACTGTGGCTTTTGATCTTTTGAGATTTATCTATGGGTCTCTGAAATACAGCCAATAAATGAGTTTTATAGCTGAGCCAGAGGTGGTTTGTGAGCATGGTTCCCATATACCTAACTTTTGGCCATTTAACTTCTTGGTAAACTTGGTCCCAAGTTGTTGGGGTTCGGACAAATGCAAAAGAGCAATTTTCGGGTGTCAGAAAGCCTGTAAGCAACATCAGGATGCTAATGCACTCACCTCGCAGGTACAAGTTGACCTGTTGCAGGCACCATACCCCCTGCATTTGTATTATTAATATTCCATACATGAGTGAAAACATCTGCTCTTTTCATTTGCTGTTGATGAGCCATATCTGGTTTGGCCAGGGGGTGGAGGGATTGTTGGGCCATAACCAGCAAGGCTCAGTGCAGCTGGCTCTGAGTTTAGGAATCACTCCTAGTATGCAAGGAAAGTACGCTGTCCTCTATACTATCTATACTATCTCTCCAGCCCCAAAGAATTGATTTTTTATTTCAACTTAATATATCACTTACTATAATCATTTAATAATTCAAATAGTGTTTGTTAAACTTTTCAGGAGGTTATTTTTACTTTGTATATATATGAACAAAGAAATTTATTTATACTTTCCAATGTATATGTATTTCTTTTTCTTCTCTTATTTCAACGGCTAAACTTTCCATGATGATAATCAAAAAGAATGATGATTAGAAAAACATTGTTTGATCATCCTAACTGCAGTTCATCTTTCATGGAGCTGGAGTACAACAGAGGTTGTACCTCTGTACTGTGAACATTATGAATGTTTCTCACTTCTTACCTTCTTGGTACAAAATAACTAGAGTGGATGGATGTTGCATATGTCCTTCATCCATGGGAAAGGCTTCAGATATGCACTTTTTCTGCATTATCCATAATGACTAAATTTTATCAGGTTAGTTTCCAAATCAATGTTAAAACTATATTTTCTCTGAGTGCAGATAAAATTAAATAGTGTTGTTCTTATTTGAAACTGATTTCATTTCCTCTCCCCTTTCTGAAATTATCCATTTTTTGCTCTTTGATATTCATTCCATGTTCATACATTATTGTAAAATTCTTAAATCCTTCTATGGTAATTCCTGTAAGATTTTTGATTTCTAGTCTTATGCCCCTTAAGCTCTAGTATTAATTCAAGCTTATATTATTTATTATTGGTTTCGTGATACAACTGGGTATACTCAGGACTTACCCCTGGCTCTGCTCAGGGATCAATCCAAGTTTTGTTCAGTGGACCAAATGGGGTGCTGGGAATCAAACCGGATCCTACTATGTAAGGCAAGCACCTCACACACAGTAGAGTTTTCTACTCCATCACCAGATCTGTATGAGGTTTCTGTTACTGAGTTTCTTTACCAGTAAGCTATGATTCTTTAACTAATCAGTTTACCTTAACCTTTTCAAATTTGAAAGTAGCTGCTTAGTATATTAGCATGCACACTAGACTTCTACTTTATTTTAATAAGAATTGTTAAATATATTTTCTAATAAGAAATATTGACAAAGGTGTCTTGCAGTACAGACACTTAATGGGCTATTAGTTTTTCACTTCAATTGTAAAAGTATAATATTGATTTTTAAATTGTAGTTTATATAATGGGGTTACAATAGTGTTTAAGCTTATAGTACTTATTAAAATGAACAATGCATAGCCCCAGCACTGAAATGCCCATGACTTTTTACCCCTGTCCCTATGTCACCTGTAATTCAACTTTCCTTTCCTCTACACATCCCACCACTGTATAGTGACTAAAAGGTATGGTTTTAGTGCACATTATTACTTTGCTTAGCTACCTGTTACTTAGCTCTCCTGTTACTTATATCCTCAGAATTTCTCACATCCTTGAACTTCCCAAACCCCCCAAAAAGTCTGACTCCCTCAGGCATTTAACTTGTACCCGAGGTTTATTATCAATTAATATTGTTCATACCCTTGATTTGTTTCTCAACATACCACAGATGAGTGATAGCATCTTGTATTTGTTTTTGTGTCTCAAATTTGATTCAATTAGCATGATACTTGCCAGTTTTATCCAGGACTCTCCATGTGACTTTATCTTTTCGCGTGACTGAATAGTATTCTATTGTTTATATATGTCACAACTCCTTGATCCATTTATTTGTTGTCAGATGTTTGGGTTACATTTATATCCTGGCTATTATACCAAGAGCTACTATGAACATAAGTGTGCTCATATCTCTTAGAATTAATGTTTTAGTATGCTGGGGGTATAGAAACTTAGAAATAAGATAGCTGGGTCAAATGGGAGCCCTTCTTACATTTTTGAGAAATATCCCTATTGTTTTCAGTAGAGACTAGACCAGGTGACATTTTCACCAACTGTGAATGAGGGTTCCTTTACTATCATACTCCTTCCACCATTTGTTGTTTTTAGAGACTTTCTTTAATTTTTTAAAAAAATATTTCAATGTAATTCTTATTGGTGTGAGAAGATACCTCTTTTTCTTTTTGATTTGAGTTTCCCTGATGCTAAGTAAGCAGTGATAACCACTCTTACTTATACTTATTGTTAATCCATATATCAACTACACGAAAGTATCCATTTACCTTTTTATCTTTAATGGATGATCATTGTTTTCATATTTATGAGTGCTATATAAACTTTGAGTGCTATTCCTTTTTCTGACAATGTATGCAGATGAAAAAACAATATATCCATAGAAGACCACAAAAGCTCCACTAAAAAATTCTTAGAAATGAACCAGAATAGCAAATCAGCAGACTGAAAACTCTATAAACAGAAATCTATCACAATTACATATGCAAATAATTAGTTAGGAAACAGAGGTTAAAAATTCTATTTCATTTACATTAGTACAAACATCCAATACCTCTGAATCAACTTAACAAAGTATGTAAAAGACATACCCTGAAAACTAAAATTTATTTATGAAACAAATATGAGGATAATAGAGATTTTAAAAATATTCAATTTTCATATATTAGAAGAAGTAATATTGTCAAAATGACTATCCTCAACAAAGCATTATATGTATCTAATGCAATAAACTGTATAAACTGTAAAACAATGGATCAGAACAGAGATTCCAGTGATAAACCCTCAGATATATGAAGAATTAATCTATGAAATGTAGTTGGATGCATGGAGTGGAGAATGGAAAGCCTTTTCAACAATTAGTATCAAGAAAACTAGATAGCTACCTGCAAAAAATTAACTGGATCTATATCTCACACAACACACAAAAATGTACCAAAGACCTAGAGATCAGACTAGAAACTAAAAGTATATCAAGGGAAACAGGCAGGATTCTGGACCTCAGAGGTATTTTCAATGACTTGACTCTACTGGCAAGGGAATAATAATAATATTGATAATGATAATGATATTGAGGAGGAAAAGGAGGAAAAGAAGTACTAAATGATGTAGATTGTTTATGCATTGCAGAAGGAATCCAAATTAAATTAAAAATATGCCTTGCATATTGGGAGAAGATATTTGTATTTAATCGTCCGATAATAGAGGCAGCTGTTAGCATTAATCTCTGATCTGGGAAAATTTTTCATCAGGGTAGATTTTCACTGGTTAGGACTGAATGACAACTTGTAATTCCTTACCTGCTGGAATAGAAACTAAATAACTCTGTAGTTATTTTTAATAGAATAAATGTTGAAATAACCTCACTGTGAAACAAATATTGCATTAATTTTGATTTGTTTTATTTTAAGAAGATATATATAAAATACAATTTTTACTAGCTTTATATAAACTTACAAATAAATAATAATTGAGATTATTGATTTCTTATCAGAAGTTTTTATTTTTAACTTTCAATATCATAACAAATATTTTGAACTAATGTCATGGTCTCCATATATATATTTAGTAATTATTGTATGTGAACTTTATTTTATTGATGATTTTCTATTTCTGTCTCTTACAATTTAAAATTAAAGTAATATAGACATTGAAGAACATTTAGACCAGAAAACACAGAGAATTCTCAGATGTCACATAGTTCTAATTTGTTTTCCTGTTTCTTTTTTGAGAATTCATTTCTTTGAAAATATCTTGGTAATTGTTCATGTCATGTTCAATTTCCTTTTTGAGCTTAAAGATAAACAATGATTTACTAGGGGTATGTGTTTCAGGCCTAAGAAAATGAATATACTGAAACATGTTGACACGAAAGATGAATTCTCCTCTGCCAGCACTTCTGTCCAGTCTCTAATCTTGCTTTATAATTAATTAGCTGTCAGATCTGCTAAACTTCCATGAAGAGACTACACAGATGTCATGGTAAATTGTTCCTCAAATTAAGATCTGAACTGGGAATGTTCTTCATCCTGACCTTACAATTCTCTTTATTGATTTTGATGTCATTTTCACCTGTTAAGAACAGAAATAAATGGAAATAGTACTTTATTTATTGTAAAAGAGAATTGTCATGTTATAATTGAAGAAACAGTCCTTAAAGATTGCATTTTAATAGTGCATAGAATTGTTTTGATGTTTTAATATTAAAACTTTTACTATTAAAAATTGAAGACAAAATGTGACAACTAAAATTTTGCTTGAAAAAATTGAAACTGGAAAGTATTTTTAGTTTTCTGTACCATCAAATTATTTTTATATATTTTGTCTTATGTTTACAATTTGTTAAAAATGTATTAGAATTATTCATTTTAAAGTTAATTTACATATTAATAGTACTAAACAAGTTATAATGCATATTTTGGAATATTTTAAGAGTTAAAATACTCTGCATTGCAATAACTTTAAAGAGTTTAATACTTTTTTGATAATTTAAAGGAGTATAAGTAATAAATCTGATATATTGCAATCTAAATACATCATATTTTAATATTTTATAATTACTGTAGATACGGATATTAAAGATAAATTACTGTAGCACTGTAGCACTGTCATCCTATTCATCGATTTGCTCGAGCAGGCACTAGTAACGTCTCCATTGTGAGACTTGTTATTGTTTTTGGCATATCGAATAAGCCATGGGTAGATTGCCAGGCTCAGCTGTGTAGGCAGGATACTCTAGGTAGCTTGCCAAACTCTCCAAGAGGGACAAAGGAATCGAACCCGGGCAGGCTGCATGCAAGGCAAATGCCTTATCCGCTGTGCTATCGCTCCAGTCCACACATTTTATAATTACAAATATTTTAATTTTACCAATAAATATTACATAATAGAGTGTTCTAATAGTATTAAAATATCAATATATGTTTAATTTTACACAAATTATGAGATTGATTATACTTTTATAGAGAAAATAGTCAACACGATATTCAAATATTCAATATTTATAGAAGCAATTCCTATATAAAGGGTAGTGTTAGTTATTGCCTTTTACCATAAGCATTTTTTTATTCAAAAATGTTTTCTCTTAATTAAATAATTGGAATATAATAGAATAGATATTTTTTCAAAGAAGCTATACAGACAGCTAACAGATACCCAAAATATCTTTAATTGACCTTACTAGATGACAGAGAAATATAAAACAAAAACATAATGATATATCATCTCAAATCTGTTAGAATGTCTATTATCAAAAAGTGAAAAATAAAACAAGAGCTGGAAATTATGTGGAGAAAATGAATCCCTCATATTCTGCTGTGGGAATGTAAATTAGTGAAGTCACTATAGAAAACACTGTGAGTATGCATGAATTTCAAAAAAGATCATTAGGTCTACCTTATCATCCAACTTGTCAATCTTTGGGTGTTTATCTACAAGAAGTGAAAAAATACTAATTTAAGACTGCTCTTTCATTTTTATCATAGCATTATTTATAATAGATAAAATAGAAATATCTTAAAAGACCCATTTGTGCATTAATTAATAAATATGTTGACTAGGTTAAAAACTAAAATGAAATATAATTTAGTCATAAGAAATAATTCTTGTATTTTATAACTCCTAAAATGGGTTTTCAAGGTTCTATGCTTAGTGGAATAATCTGGATAAAGAAAGGCAAAAATGGTATGATCTCACTTGTAAGTAAACCTATGACTCACAAAAGAATAATCCACAACTCATATACAGAGAACAGATCATGGTTGTATAAAGTAGAGATGTGGGAAATGGTAGAGATGAATAAAGATAGTCCAAAGTTACAAAATTCTAGATAAGAAAGAAATATCATTGGCATGTAGGGCATACTATGATGATTATATTAATAATAGTTTTGCGTATGTGTAGATGTCTTGAAAATTTCATAAAAGGAAAAACAGTAACAATGTATGATACATTAAGAGTACTAATATATTGTATATTAATATTAATATATATTAATATATTGTATATAATTAATATATTGTAATATATGTTTGATTATTTCATACATTGGCAAATAAGATGATTATATATGTAATCATATATAATGAAATCATATATAATGATTACATTATATAATATAATATATACATTAAAAATTTATCAAGCAATCACTACACCTACATTAAAAAAAATTATCAAGGAATCACTGTATCACTGCATTACTGTCGTCCTGTTGCTCATCGATTTGTTTGAGTGGACACTAGTAAAGTCTCATTCGTCCCTGTTGCATTCAGGATCAGGGGAGTGAGTCCCATTACTGTTACTGCTTTTGGCACATCGAATATGCCATGGGTAGCTTACCAGGCTCTGCTGTGCGATCAATTTCTCAGAGCAGAAGGGGAAAGGCTGTATGTCTGCATGTGAGCAGCCTGTCTGCCCACTCTGTTGCCAGCCCTTGGTGAGCTCAGAGGTGCTTCTCGCCTGTCAGGCCCTGTCTCACTCACTCACTCAGCAGTCCAGGCCTGCTGCGCTCTCACCACACAGTGTCAGAGACAGAACTACAAACAAGGGGCTTGTCGCCCACAAATGAGTGGGACATCCGCGTATCAAGGCATGGACCTAAAAAATCATATCTCAGCGACAAATCCCTGCCCATCGAGGCACATGCTTAGAGAGAATGCTTTTTATGAAAATTTTGCTTGGCCAAGCTATTCCTGCACCCCTTACCCAAGTACTCTTTTTTCAAGACTTTTATGACGGTTCTGTACCATATCGATTTATAAAAGCTCAATTTATCAGTTGAATATAGCAGACTCCTCAGTCTCAACTCTCGGTCTTACTGACAACAATTTTCTTTTACCCTGATGTCGCTTAACATCTTCTGTTTAGTGTTTTTCAATCATGAAAAACATGATTTTTCATTGTTTCTCACCAACAGCGTTCCTTTTATTTGTTCTGTTTCTCTTGCCCTTAACATACTCCCATCTTCTTTTCAATCTATTTAAACATAATTGAGTCTATCCTAGTAATTATGTCTTACAAAAGCTGATCATACAGGACACCCATAGTTGCCATACTTTCTGAAGTGGCTTTTGGGTAGGACGGATTGCACTGCTGGCCAGATGGTACTCCGGGAGTTTCTCCATCTCTTACATGAGTGAGATTTATCTGACATATTAAGTTATAATACTGGTTACCAAACACAAAGTCTGGTTTGTGGTAACCATTAACTTCTCCAGATAGCTTTCAGTGTTCTCTTCCCATATATGAATGTTATTTTTTCCACTGCCTATAAACTATAATTATGTGCAGGTGAGAGTTTACTCCTGGAATCATTAAGTTTACTAAGCCAACAATAATTTTTAAAATATTCATCATCTATTCTGTTTTCTATTTTTCTTTGCCCAGAAGCAGAGTGTAGGAGTTGAGTTTCTCCACAGTTTTGACAGCACATTAGCTTCTGTTCTATTTTGGTTTAATAAGTTGTACTAAAATGTATAAAGTCACAGTGGTTTTGATTTGATACTAAAAGTATAAGGCTTACAGTGGTTTAAATTTGCATCTTCCTGTTGATTAACGATGATCAACATCTTTTCCAGTACATAGGCATTATGACTTTAACTTAGACAAACAGGGGCTCAAATATCATTTTATTCAACAATGGCTCAATGTTTTTCTTATAAACTTAAACTAAACAATGTGATTTGAGGCATTGGCCATTTGTATACCTTTTTTGAGAGTCTAAACAAATAGTTTGTTTAGACTAAACAAACAACACAGAACAATTTGTTGTATTTTTGTTTTAAATGGTGTAGAAATTTTTCATGCAATTTAGAGATCAACTTATTGGAATAATTTTGAAAACCTATAATCTTTGTTCCATGTAGCCATTGTTGCCTCTGTTAGTTTAGCAAAGTTAACATCAGTAAATAATTTGCCAGATTTCCAACACAAAGCTTAAAAGAGTAAATTTCCACTCTTTGGTCAGTGGTTCTATATGCTTTGGGGGTATATTTCAGCTTACCAGATGTTTGTACTTTGACTTGGCATTTATGAATATTTGCTTGTGTGAGCTTCAAAGTTGAATACGGTTCAGGGTTGATGATGTTCCCTGATGTTCCCTGCATACGTACATTGTTGTCTAGACTCTTAGGAATACACTAAGTTTTTTGAAGGAGCTTTTGTGGGATTAACCTTTTTTTTTTTTTAAGGAATTATTGACCATTCTTTTGTTTGTACCAATTGGTATTGTATTTTCATGCAACTGAAAAGGTGAATTCTTGCAATTTACTGTTTTTAATAAGTAGTATGAGGTTAGATCTTTTCTATTAATGGTACCTTTAAATTATATCAAATAATGATAAGACCAGTAATTGAGATTCGTCATCAGGAGCTTCAAGACAGTAAGAGTGATAATATTAAGGGGGTGGATCTTTGGTAATTCTAATGTAAACTTTCCCTAAATTATTTGTTAAACTGTTTGTCTGAAGAATTTTAGGTACCTGGAGATAAGGAAGATAGGAGGGTTATTATAAAATGCCTGACTCTTCCGAGAACTTCTTATGTTTAAGTCATTCTTAGAATTTTGCAAAGCTTAGGTAAATTTCCAGAGTTCTGAATACATTAATTTTGATGAATTTGTGTAACATTCTTGTTTTTAAGGGGAAGATTTTCAGATGCTTTTGAGATGCTGTTTCAAACTTTCTTCTTAGTTGATTATGTTTGGATATGCTTAAGTTATTTAAATAGCTGAAAATCCTAAATTCACTTTAATGTCTTGCTCCACACATTAATTATGTAATTATCATTTTTAACAGGATAAAAAATATTTGGGATTAATCTGCTATTTTTTCTTTACTTAATCATATGGTTAGAGAATTTAGATTTATTTATCTTGATTTTTTTTGTATTGCAAATGAGATTTTGACTTATAATGATCAAAATTTATTTTGGTTTATTTTGTATGCAAAGAGAAATTTTTAAACGTTGAAATGTGTATAGTTTATTTTCAAAATAGCAACAATCCCAAAATCCACTTGTTTATTTTGGGTAAAAAGTCTGGTACATTTATTATACAGTAAAACTCCTAAAAATATATGTATATATAAATATTTAATTAATGCATAAATATTAAAATAACCCTTTGTAAACACATGAAATATTGTTATAAATATGCAATGCACATGCAGTATATATATATATATAATGGTAACAAAGATCATATAATTAAATGACATTTTATAAACTGTATAATCCTACTACTTTTTTGTCATCATGACATATTTTGACTTTGTTGTAGTTCAGATTTGATATAAATATATAGTATATATGCATACATATGGAGAAACTGAATAAGAAATTAGTAATGCTAGGGGCTGGAGTGATAGCACAGCAGGTAGGACGTTTGCCTTGCACATGGCTGACCTGGGTTTGATTCCCAGCATCCCATGTGGTCTCAAGAGCACCGCCAGGAGTAATTCATGAGTGCATGATCCAGGAGTAAACCCTGTGCAATGCTGGGTGTGACCCCAAAAAGAAAAAAAAAGAAATTAGTAATGCATTTTCAGGCATTTGAAGGAACATTAACAAGTAGACAGTGTACTTTATTTTACAATAAAAGCTTGTGAATAGTTTACATTAAGAGGGGCTGTTTCCTTTTTAGTGCTATCAATAATTACCAAATATACAGAATATTACTCTGGTTTACCATCCCACATTAGAAATTAATATAGCTTTATAAACTTCTTTGATAAAGGATCTCTCCCCATCCTGTATTAAGTATTTAAGAAAGTTTTAGAAGTTTCCAAGTTTCCAAATTGAATTTCATCAATTTTTTCCCAATATGATATAATGTAACTTTAAAATACTACACACATAGTCTAGGCATAATGTGATTTTCTATATTTAATTCATTGCCTTCAATCTTATTGCATAATTCTTATTTGTGACATACTTAAAACTTTTCTAGTTCGAGGTTTACAATTATGAATTCATTTTGAATTCATTTTGAAACAAATTTATTAGCAGTATAGAATTAAAAAAATATTTAGTGAAAAAAATATTTAGCAATGAATAAAATATACTGATCAGTATTTAATTGTTATTATTTTAAATATAAATATGTGGTTAAATATTTATAGAAAATATTCCAAATATTTCACATATCTTTATATTTAATTTTGGTATAAACTTCTACTTTATTGAGTTGTAGGCATTGAATCTTTGGAACATGTTTCTTATTTGTGGATAAAATTGCTATCTCTATGTAAACTTTTTACATACAGTTCATGATAATTTAGAAAATGTTGCTTATTGTTTGGGATATAGATAAATTAGTCTTTTACTATTATCCTTATTGCCTTTTCCACATTTCAAAAATATAAAAAAATCTTAAAATTGCATATTTTTAACTCTATTTGATTTTTAAATTTGTCTTATTTGAGATGCATCCGCTTTTATGCCTTACTAATTTATGATAAACACTCATAGGCATTACTCAGAAGGGTTGGTATTTAATTTTGGATAGCTGTCTGAGATCTTTGAGGATTCCAAAACAGTATAAAGACATATTCTAGATTTGTAACAAAACCCTTGAAGTTGAAAATAATTCTGACTTCGTTATTTTAGACTGACTTTGAACAATAGATCTTTAATTTATTAAATTGTATTAATTTATTAAAGATTCAGTAATGGAACTACAAAGCAAAAAATAGAACCAAATTCTAGAAGCTGGAAAAGTCATAAAAATGGAGTTGTGACACCTATAATGAAACCAGCCATTGACAATAATATTGTTTTGGTTCTGTAAGAACCATAACTTTTAGTTGCTTTCAGAACTAAGATTGTTAAATTTATTTGTAGAACTTTGTTATTAAATTTGTGATATTATATTTGGGGCAGAAAAATGACCTGCAATCTTACCAACTGGATTAAAATGACATATAACCAAATCTATATTCCTATTTGATAGTATTCAATATAGAGGAATATATGTTCCTTCTCTATATATGAATAAACAATCAATAAAGCCCATATTATAAAAAGTTTTCTACAAGGGTGTTTCTTGTTTTAGCAGTAGATAATCTGTAATCAAGGAGAAAAAAATGAATACTATCCAGGAGACATGCATGCACTAAAATGTTTCAAAGAATGGTAAAAACGGACATGATTCATCTGTAAAAATTAAAGGAAGACTACAGCATTGATATTATTATAAAATAGAGATGAATGATTACTGAGTATAGTGAATAGTTAAGTATAGATGAAGAGGAAATATCAAAGCATGGTGCTTAAGAGAATCAAAGGAGGACAACAAAGTTCTTTTTTTTTTTTTCATTATTTGGCACTTACAAAGTACGTACACTGAATTGGCATATATTTTTATTTTCTGCAAATAATTTATTTTATGGTGAATAAAATTAGTGACAAATATAACTCTGAGTGGTATATTCTTTCTTTATTCTTAGTAGTGCTCAGGGGCTCTTATTGACTTTGCTCAGAATTGACTCCTAGAGTTTTTTCAGGGGACTATATGCTGTGCCACAGATTCAACTAGTTTGGGTTGCATGAAGGCAGATGTTTCATCTCATGTTCTATCTTTTTGGCCTGTGAATAATTCTTTCTGACATGTTTCATATACTTTCTGATATATATTTTGCAATTAAATATTATTTACTATATTGCATTGAATTTTACTCATGAACTAATTAACATAAAATAAAATATTTAATTGATTCCCATAAACTTATATTACTGTGTTGAGTAGTATGTTTTCCATTAACTTTAATATTTCTATGATAATGCCATGATGTTTGCTTTTTCATCTTTCATATTTTTATGATTAAACACATTAATTTTTCTGTAGTGATAAATGAATATTTATGTAAAGAGGCATACATTTAAACCACCCATAACTTTAATATATTCAATTCAGGTTCATCACCAAATGAATTCAGGTCATTCTGTTTTTAGTTTCTCTGATAATATGCGATGGGCATGCTTTTTATGTGCTGTTGATTATGCATTCTTTGGTGAAGTGTCTGTTCAAATTTTCTCCCCATTTTATCCACTCCCACTCTTAGGAGAATGATTAGAAAACAATATTTTACTCTGCTTGTTAAGAGAAAAGGCATGTCCACTTACATTCAACAAAGGTTCATCAATAAAATCAAAAAGGACTGTGAATTTTTTTTTAGCAAGTTTAAATGCCTACAATCCTCAAAACAATCATAGTTGCAGAGCTTGTGCAGGAAATTTTTGGTTTTAGATACAATTGACATTATTCAACTTTAAAAAAGAAATCCAACCATTTGCAAAAGCAGTGATAGCACTTTGAGGGCACTCTGCCTTCAAGTATATATATATATATTTTTTTTTAATGACACCAGAGATCTCAAAGGATGATGTTAATAGGATTACACTAAGTATGTGGGCTGGGGTCAAGGATAGAATTTGAGAACTTGTGATTATGTGGTTGATCCTCTACCACTGAGCCACATTTCAATCCTTCACTTTTATTAAAAAAAAAATGTTTAAGTCCTGGAGCCAGAGAGATAGTGCAGTGGGTATGGTTCTTAAATTTCACACAGCCAACCTGGGGGTCCGAACTCAGGCATCCCATATGGCACCCCAAGCACTATCGGGAGTAATTCCTGAGTGCAGAGCCAGAAGGAATCCCTCAGCATAGCTAGGTGTGGCTCCCCCCAAAAATGAAACAAAAGTTTAAGTACAGTTAAGAAATTTATTTTAGGGGCTAGAGCGATAGCCCAGTGGGTAGGACATTTGCCTTGTACTCGGCAAACCAGGGTTCGATTCCCAGCATCCCATATGGTCCCCCAAGCACCGCCAGGAGTAATTCCTGAGTGCATGAGCGAGGAGTAACCCCCGTGCATCACCGGGTGTGACCCAAAAAGCAAAAAAAAAATTATTTTAAAGGTATAGCCAGCTTCCCTGTTCTATATCTTTATCTTTGTGCTGACATTGATTGGCAGATGCATAAAAGTAAACAAAATTTTTTACTAACATTTTTTAATATTATGTGATTTTTAAAGTTTGTTAGAATCTACATCTTGTGCATCTCTTCAAAATATAATTTTTTTCTTATTACGGAGTCATCAACATGTAAGAAAATAAAAGAAAATGTAATTATTAAGAAAAATTTAAGTAACAAGGACCTCTATAACAATGATTTTAGTCATATACTTGACCAATATACAGCACTTTAGAAATTTATTCTAAAAATCTATTTACATGGCCGTTCAGTACAATCTTGCTAATAGCTTTGTTTTAGCTATACTTACACAAAGAGGTAAAGCATATTCAGAAAAAAAACTTTCAGTTTCTGTGCAGTGTTACTTTGCTGTGCTGCTGCTATATTCTCCTTCAACATCTTTCAAGGATATCTATTTGAAGTCCTGATTACAATATTTGAAATTCATAGAACAAAATTTTCCAGACCGCTGATCTAAAATGTGATAAAAAGATATGTGTGAATAAAAATATGGAGAGACCATTAAAAACTCATCTATGTTGATATGATATTGTATATTATCACCCTGAAATCTTAGGTTTGTTTAATGTTGGCATTTAAAATCTTTCTAACATTCATTAGACTACAAGTTCAGGACATTATGGATTTACATATTGCCTTACATTTGTAAAACATGGAAGTAAAATAAAAAATACTCATTTGAAACTCAATATTATTTTTTGTCTCTGCAGGCAATCTGAACTTCTTTCAAAGAAATAGAATTAATATTTCACAATGTTAGATGTTCTTCAAACACACATATGCACAATTTTTAGAATTTTTAATTGTATACATAATAAAATTTGAGATTTCTTTCAGTTAATGAAAGTAGAAATATATTTCAATACTACAAGAATAAGGAATTTAATTATTTATCACTATTTAGGTGCCATTTATTTTTATTTTTTAATTTAAAATATACTGCAAATGTATGTGTAAGTCATATACCTGTAAATTGTTCCTACATTTCTGTATTGACATTAGCATTGCAAGCAGGGTTTTAAAGGTAGTTACTAAAAATAGTTACTCATAATTCTATACACTTACCTCTATTATTTTCCCTCAACGATTTCCTTTCCTTCTGTAGTGAAGTTACTTGAGATCCATAGCTTTTATAATAATGTCTTAAAAACTGAAGCCATTTTCACCAAATTGTTGTTACATAGGCAAGTAGGTTTTAGCAATTTTATCTATTGCTTTCTAATTTTTTTCCAAAATTTAGTCACTGTGATTTTTAGTACTGATATTAGTAATGTTTCAGACATACTCTATCTTACACACCAGAGGATTGTCAGTTTCTCTTCACTACAGTAAGTTCCTCAATTACTCCCTCCCCTCATCAAACTCAGTGCTGTAGGATGACACTAAGGTTTCATTATTACTTATGTTTTTCAGTTCCTTCCTCTGTTGTTCAGTTTTTAAGATATTGTTCCATATCATTAGTCAGTGCATTAAAAACAGTAGAATGTTCATCATAATGAGCTATATCTGTTATCTTCTAAATCTGTAAAGTAAGCATTCTATAATTCATTGGAAACAGATTATTAGACTCATTTTTAGACATTCAAATAAATTACTACTATAATGTATTTAGTGACTTCTTAAACTCATATTTACTACATTGCAGAAATCTGTGATGGCCTATGATATAATAAAGACAGCCTATATATAGTACAAACCACAGAATACTATTGCATGAACCTCATTGAAAATTTTCTTGGGGCCTGGGAGATAGTAAAGGGTTAAAGTACTTGTCCAGCACAGAGATCCTGGTTTGATCCCCAGCACCTCCTATGCAAATATATAATGTTTTCCATGAAGGTAGGACATTTTCTACCTGCTTTGGGCTTGATATTAATATAATAATAGGTACTATTTTTGAAACTTGGGCTAAAATGAAAAAGACATCCTATTGATGGGAAGAAAATGTCACACCATATATCAAATAAAGAACAAACATTCAAGATACCTGAAGGACTCACAATGCTCAACAACAATGTCAACAACCTTTTTTTTAAATGGGGAGAAGAGATGAAACACAAACCAGTAAGTGTTTTATGAATTGGCACATAACACAGTGTTAATTGTCACTCAGTAGTAAAGAAATGCAAATGAATCATTGAGATGGAAAACATATCTCTCAACAGGACATCAAGCAACAGTGAGAAAGGCATCTATCAACAGAACTGATAGAAATCAGTGTTGGCAGGAATATGATAAAGACCCTCTTTCACTCTTGGTTGTAATGTCTCCTGGTTTAGCCTTATACAAAATAGAATGGAAGCCTCTTAAAATTAAACGTAGAATTTCCATATGACCCAGAGATACTACTGTTTTGGCATATAACCCAAGAACACACAAAAATAATAATTCAAAATGATGTATGCACAACTATGTTCATTACTACATTTAGTACAAAAGTAAGCATACATGTATGAATGCAACCCAAAAACCCAACAACAGATTAGTAGACCAAAAAAAAAAAAAATCTGTGGTATATATGAATACTGGAACTTTCTAGTCATAGAAAACGTAAAATCTTAAAATTCACTACAACATGGATGGAATGATGGTAATCATGCTAAACAAAATACATCAGGAAAAGAACAAAAACACCAGATGATATTACTCATTGTGGGGTATAGAGAAACACCACAAAGAAATGGGCAGTGCCAAAATATGACAGATCCTTTGCCCTGGAAATTAAAACTAAGGTTACCAGTTGGGCTGTAAGGTTGATGAAATGGTGGTATACATGTAGCATAAAATAAGACATGGACCGTATTGGACACTTCAATGGTGGTGAGGTATGGAAAATGCCATTAAGGCCATGAATGTTAGCTCTTTTGTAATTGTGTTACCTTAACTACAGCAATAAAAAAGTCCATGATTTCCCAGCATATGGCATTAAGTGATGGATCATCTTTCTTTGGTAAAAAGATTTGAATCTTAATAATTTTTCACCCCATCCCCTGATTTTCAGTATTAGAAAGATAAGGGAAAATGGCCATGCTCAGAAGATCACACTAAGTAGCAGCGATTGAGCTGGGGTCAGTTGTATGCAAAGCAATTGCCATTAACTCGCAATATCTCTCTAGTGCCTAACAATATACTTTGAAGCTACTTTTGTGTTTTGATTTTTTGTGCTCAGTTACTCTGCAGTGAATGAAACTACTAAAGTTAAGAACAAAGATTTAAAGAAACTGTAAAAACTTGATGTACACTGAAATCACTGAACTTTCCTCTTGATACTACTTCAAGAGGAAATCAAACAGGATTTAACAAAAATTTATAATAGAATAATCTGTTGGAAAATTTACTCAAACTTTCTATACCTTCAGATTATCATCAAGCCTCATATTATCCAAATACTGAAAGTAGAAAACCACTGTATTAGAACTACCCTTAAAATCCACAATGCATTTAATTTATTATTGTCCTTTTATTCTTTACCTTAAATATATCATTTTAAAAACTGACATTAAGAGTTTGAAGAATAGCTAGGTCTTTCTCTTTTTTTATACAAATAATAATACATCTGAACTAATTATTTTTCATTGGCTACTCTTATCAAACAGGTTAAACTTTAATGTTTTGGTTCTATTTGCAGAATGCTCAAATATAGTCTATAATTATTTCACAATTTTTAAATTGTTTTAGAACCTAAATTATATTCCAGTAACTGTTGGAAACTCTCTCTATGCCTGGAATATTCTATCGGGGAATATGAATCTCATGGCATTAAAAAATAGAAAAACATATAATCATGAAGAATTTGTGACATGTGTATGAACATATTTATATATTCATAATGAGCAAAATAATTATTTTCCTTGAGGATCAAAATAAAACATGTGACAAACATGATAATTGCTATCTTAAAGACATATTTGAACAATATGAATATAGAAAATATAAAAAGGGAAGTATGCAAATATACTTATACTGATCCCTGATGTAATGCTTAAAGTTTATAAATAAATTTTTAATAAATTAAAAGTGGAGCTGGATTGATAGCACAGCAGGTAGGGAGTTTGCCTTGCACATGACCAACCGGGTTCAATTCTCAGAATTCCATATGGTCCCCCGAGCACAGCCAGGAGTATTCCTGAGTGCAGAGCCAGGAGTAACCCCTGAGAATCGCCAGGTGTAACCCAAAAAGCAAAAAAAAAAAAAAAAAGCAAAACAATTAATCTGTATATTTTCAGAGATGTTACAGGAATATCTTGAGATAAGGATACAGTTTCAGAGCACTCAATAAATAAGTATTGTTATACACCAATCAGAATTTCTTTTTGTTTCTTCATGTGAATAGAAAGTGTCTATACTACATTATGGTCTCTTAAGTATAAGTAAAACTGTACCTAAACAATAAACAATGCTTAGTTTTAAAACACTGTGGAAAGTTTTTTCACCATTTTTGCCTTTAGAGAGACATAATCTTTCTGCTCATAAAGGGTCCCACCTCAGTGATGATGACTGCTAACTGATCAGGGAGATGGTTATTAAAGATTTTCAATACACTTTTCAATTTCTTAAAATAAGACATCAAGGAAACTGCATCAGCAGTCTTCTTGTAGGAAAGATTCTCTACAGCAGGTTATACTGCTAAATAGCTTTCACTCACAATAAAACTTTATTCTGAATTCCAGTCAGCTTTCCTAAAATTCTATAGTTGCTTTCTTACATAGTCAAGCTTCATTTATAATTCATGTTCTCTGAGGTTTTTTTTCTCCTCCACTTTCTCCAC
Organism: Sorex araneus; assembly: GCF_027595985.1. Lineage (NCBI taxonomy): Eukaryota > Metazoa > Chordata > Mammalia > Eulipotyphla > Soricidae > Sorex > Sorex araneus. The sequence continues at coordinate 55,301,029 of NC_073304.1, forward strand.
AGAATAAAGCCCTCTAAAGGCACTCATGATGGCTGGAATAAGCTTCTTCCAGACTATGCTTAATACTGATATTTTTACTTCATTCTGCTACTCACAAATGTTTTGGATGCCTTGTGGAATGGTTAATCCTTTCTAGAGATTTTCAGTAAACGTTTCCCAGATCCGCAATAGGAATCACTGTCTAATCGCATCTATTTTACTAGATTTATTTATTAAATAATAAAAATAATAAAGCTTTAAAGAGAGTAATCCCTTGATCCATCAGCCAAACAATAAATATTGTGGGAACAGACATGAGAACAGCATGAATCTCATTGCACATCTCCAACAGAGTTCTTCCTCCCACTCCTCACTGATCAGCAATTTTAATGAAAAGGGGAGAAGTTGACCCCTCCATCTACCCCTCTCTCTTTCTCTGGGTTTAGCAGCTGGCAGTGTTATCTCAGGCCTGAGCACAGAAGCAACATGCAGGCAGAAAAAAGAGTCTGGGTGAGAAGGGGCACGGAGTGCTTAGGTCTTGCTGTGATATTTTTGAATCTGAGTCTCACCTCCCCACAGCAGCAAGTGTGGGGAGAACTGAGGCCTCACTGGCTCTCGGGACCACATCTCTCCCAGGGCTACAGGCAAAGCCATGAGTAATTTTCAAACAGTGCAGGTCATCAGAGCTCTAGTATTTTGAAATAAATCATTTATTTGACCTTAGATCTCAACAATGAACTAAAATACATTCAATAAATTATAGTGTAAACAGACATGCTGTCATCCAGGCTTTGTTGTTCTGTTTATAGAACACAGACACAATAGATTTTGTGAAATCTATTGCTAAGGAAATCACTTTTAAGGCAACCCAGATTTTCCAAATGCTCAATGGCCATTGACTTTAAATTCAATTTACAAGTTACATTAGCTCCCCCAAATTTGATGTCTAAAGCTTCCAAGCCAGACACTGCACCTTTCCCTCCCTAGGAAAAAAAAAACAACATGATGTTGCCTTTGTCAAATATAAGACTATACTCTATGTTGATAATTTATTATTTAGGATAGGTGCTTTCTTGAGTAATGCTAACAAGATCATTTGGACAACTCTGTAGTTTTGTCGTAGTAGTTAATTCTTCCTGGACTTTTGTTGTTGTCCTTGTTAATGAAGATGGTTTCTATTTCATAGATAAGTATCTATTTTTTTCAAATTTTTCTTTTAGAATTTTCCACACATCTCTTAACTTTCATAGAATAGATATGTTAAGCACTTTGCTCTGGATTAAGTTTTAGATTATTGCATGTTGTGACTGGTTTGTTATTTTAGACTACTTAAATATTTTCTGTAAAGCGATAAGGCTTTTTCACTTTCTTACAATTTGTGTGTTCCCTGGAGAAGCACACAACCTCACTTAGGAATCCAGGTTCAATCCTGGTATTACTTATGTTTCCTTGAGTGCAACCATGAGTCATTCCTGAGTGTAGAGCCAGGAGTAAGCTCTGAGCACCACTGTGTGTGGCCCTCAAACAATGCTAAACAATAACAATAAAACAAATGCCTTTTTTGCCTTTAAAATTTGGGTGTTTCATGCCTGGGGCCTAGCTTCTGGCCATCTTGACTCTTTGATGTGTCTTTCTCACTAAGCTTAATTTCTAGTCTCTAATTTAAATGACTTCAATTTTTACACCTTGAGAATATAATAAGATTAGCAATTGCCCTAATTTTCATGTTATCTTGTCTCAGATATTGGAGGCACAAGAAGAGAGAAACAGAGAGAATTCCTTGTTGGCATGTAATCAGAACAAAAAGAACATTTATCAATTAAGTTTGTTATTTTATAGTTCCGGTGTTTGTGAAACCCACTCAAATTATAGTAGTAACATCAGCACAACTGCAGATCATCATTAAACAATCACGATCACGAAATCCCGTTAATCATCAATTCATCCTTTCCCTGAGATCTTAGAAGTCTCTCTCGACTCCGCCCTCCCAACAATGTGACACTAGAGGCTCTTTCAGGGTCAAGGGAATGAGATCCAGCTTGTTACTGGATTTAGCATATGAATACATCATGGGAAGCTTGCAAGGTTGTCCCATGTGGGCAGGAAACTCTCAGAAGCTTGCTAGTTTCTCCCAGAGGGAGAAGTAGGCTACAAGATATTGCGTGGCAGCTTTTCGGCCACGTGCTTCTGGGAGATTGCTTTTAAGTCTCTGGATGTTGGTCGGTGATGGGATTACACATACTTAGGTTCCTCTGCTGGTACTTTCATTCGTGAGGCCTGTCCGAAGGTGTGGAGAGGGCCCTCAAGCATGGCTGTAGCTAGGTTCTGGTGGTTTTCGGCCACCGGGAGCTCTGCTCGGGGCATTAAAGAATAATAGGAATTAAAACATTAAAATATTTTAAGAATTACAAAGGGACAAAACAGAGTGAATATATGCAGTTTGAAAAGTGGGGCCTGTTAACTTGCTTGATGCAGACTGTCACTAAATTATAACTTCTAAAATAAGAAAGTGGTGTCTGTGAAACACAGTGAGTTAAAGTACTGTAAAATAGTATATACCTATATATTGTATTTTAAAAAATATAGTGTTGCAAGATCACTTGTATCACTTGTCATCCCGTTGATCTTTGATTTGCTTGAGTGGGTGCCAGTAACATCTCCATTCGTCCCTGTTGCATGCTAGTGTAGCCCAATGGTATCTGCTCGCTCCAGGAACATAAAGAGCCTCAAACCGTTGGTGGGCTGCCATGCCGTTTTTTGATATCCCGTGGAATCCAGTCGGTAATAACTCTAGTTCAGCGGTCATTTCTGAATCGCATTACATGTCTGACCCATCTGATTTTTGATGCCTTGGGAAATGAGACAGCGTCCCTGATTCTTGAACATCAACAGAGGTCGGAACTCTGGATTCCTTCTCTCATTTGAGTGAAACGTGATACTCCAAGCATCGCTCTTTCAATTCTTCTTTGGGATACGCGAATAGCGTTCTCATCCTGTTTGCCTAGGGCCCAGGTCTCTGAGGCATATGTTAGTGCAGGAAGAATGGTGGAATCGAAAGGATGTGTCCAGAGCCAGAGGCTTTTTTGTCCTCTTAACTACTACTTCAAGGCTCTTGAAGGCATTCCATGCTGTTCTTTTCCTCCTGAGCAGTTCTGGCCAAAGCCATGGGTGGATGAAGGAGAAAAACAAGGGCCAGGCTGGTTGGTACTCAGTTTCCACAAATGGAGTACCATTCTCCCTTTGTGCCTATTCCAATCTCACTAAACCACTCATTCCTGTCCCCTCCTGTCTCCTTGGCGTGGTCTCTCGGTGTCCCATCTCACTTACTTGGTCTCTCTTATCTTCCCAACCTCTCCACATTGGGGGTAGCAACCACAGCCAGGTCTGGTAGCACAATCAACATATGAAAGTCCTCTGCTCAATGGCAAAAACCACCTAGAGTGTGTTTCTCCTTTCCTTAGTCCAACAATCATTTAATTAATCTTAATTAACATTTGAATTCCACTTCTTAACATTAGTTATTTGTATGGACACAATAAGAGATACATTCAGCTTGTAGAGTGGCTCTCCTGGGGACATCTAGCTATAGATCCCAGACTACAGTGCTCAGACCAGATTAATCTTTCTTAAACCTAGCAAGGTCCTAATCTAGTTGTTACTTTTTGGATCATTGGATCATGGCAGAATTTGTCCATGACCATGTTCTTAACTTATAGTTAAGTTTTATGGTGCTTTGGCCTGACCAATTTCAATGCCAAGGTAGCTCACAGCTTGCCCTGGGTCCATCCATTCCCTCCTCGGGACCCTACTTTCGGGCAACTGAGGGCAACTATACATAAAGGGCAACTGAGGCTTAAGTTGAGAAAACAAATGCCCAGGAGTGAATATCATTTGGAGTCAGTTAGCTCCCAAGTTACAAAAGCATAGCATTAACTGTCTTTCTTTGTCTATACAGAAAGGACATTGCTCTGAATTAACTATGCAAAGGACTTAAGGGGGAGAGAAAAGCAATATTTGCAAGTAAACAGAATTTGATTAGGAGATAAAGGTGACTGGTTGGGGAAGCAGAGCACAAAGAAAGAAGTTACAGATAAACTAAGAGAAAAGGGAGTGCCTTGGGAGCACTGTGAATTAGTGCAACTCAATAAACCTAAGCTCCAGGTGGCAAGGCAGAATGGACAAATTAACATTATCCTACAAGTTATCACTGTATTAACAATGAATATTGAAAAGCATAATTTTGGCTACTTAAAGTACAGGAGGTAAGGCACTTGTTTGCCTTACATGACTGACCTGGTTTCAATGTCTGGCACATCACATGGTTCACTTCACCCTGCCATAGTGATCATGGAGCTCAGTGCCAGTCTAAACCCTGAGCACTGCTGGAAGTAGCTCCCAAACAAAAATTGAACAACAATAGCTATAAAAATACAATCTTATGTCACAGTATTATATTATTTTACTAACATTAGTACAATTGAATAAATGTATATAGTGCTTTCACAACTTTGATGGTTTTGGTTGAAAAGGGTTACAATTTTACATATCAGAATTATAGAATTTTAAAAACATTCATTATATGGAAAATAAATAAAGAAAAATTTATACACTTTTTTTTCCATTGTACACAATATTTTCCTGACTTAACACCTTAATAGTTTATCTTAGAATCTAATAATCTTGCAAAAACTCATTTTCTATGTATAAGGAAGTGAGACATCCTGGCAGCCCCAAACCTGCATAGTCTAATCGCCACAATGCACATTGTTGGGTTCCACAGGCTCTGGATGAGCCCTCAACCAGAAATGATCTGTTGATAAACTCAAATATGCAGGTTTTGTGACCAGCATCCCTAGGCTTTTACGAGTGGAGGTTGTGCCACTTCTCTCCATCTCCTTCTTCCAGGTGCATGACAGTCACACCAACAAACTGCCTCTGACACCATGTAAGCTCATTAATCATCCATGATCTAGAGACTCATAAATTAATTTCGCAGTAGATCAAGCTGTAGAGATACTTCTGGACCTCAAAGTTACCCTCCAGTTAAAAATTTAACTTTAGTTCTATCACCCATTCAAAATTTTAGAATTTTTAGAGTGGCAAATGTGAGATTAGACAACTAATACACTACAGCGCCAATATACTGGGAATTGCGCACTGCATTGGATGGGATGTAATGTTGAAGGCAACCAATTTCAATTATGAAAATATTAGCACACAAGGGACACCCTGCAACATGTTAGTAATCTCTTATATAAGGTCTTAATGGCTCCAGGGTGAGATACAATTATATTCACATACTTTCTTCTAAGAAAATATTTTTAAAATCATTTTTAGCTAATTACTTATAACAAGCAATAGAAAATAAATTATTTAGGGCCTGATATTGGGCTAGGCTTGGGTGGTAGTTGGGAAAATTGAAAATAATGGTTGTGGGAAAGGTGTAGTAGTGGTAGTAATTGTGTTGGAATATTGAATGAAAAAAAGTATGGTGGACAACACTATGAATATAAAATTAAATTTAAAAAATAAAATTAAAAAGTTGTTCAATATTATAATCATAAAAATTAAAGGAGAATTAAAATAAAAATGAAATCACATATTTGTTGAGATTATACAAATTATTTTAATTATAAAAATACAGGGCTGGAGTGATAGTGCAGTGGTAGGGCATTCGTCTTTTACGCGGCCGACCTGTGTTTGATTCCTCCGCCCCTCTCCGAGAGCCCAGCAAGTTACTGAGAGTATTGAGCCCGCATGGCAGAGCCTGGCAAGCTACCCATGGCATATTGGATATGCCAAAAACAGTAACAATAAGTCTCACAATAAGAGAAGTTACTGGTGCCTGCTCGAACAAAACGATGCACAACGGGATGACAGTGACAGTGACAGTGATTATAACATAATTATAAGTATAAAAATACAAGAGTGGAGTGATAGCACAGCTGACAGGGCGTTTGCTTTGTGCGTGGCTGTACCGGGTTCAATTCCCCCATCCCTTTCGGAGAGCCTGGCAAGCTATCAAGAGTATCCCACCCACACGGCAGAGCCTGGCAAGCTACCCGTGGTATATTTGATATGCTAAAAACAGTAATAAGTCTCACACTGGAAAGGTTACTGGTGCCCCCTTGAGCAAATTGATGAGCAAAGGGATGAAAGTGACAGTGATGTGAGAAAATGGTATATTTACACTTTGCTGGTGGAAATGTAAACTGAAACAGTTTATATCATTTGGGAAATCAGTTTAAATGTCCCTTAAAAATAAACCATTAAATGAGGGGCTGGAGTAATAGTATACTGGATAGGGTATTTTTCTTGCACATGGCTGACCTGGGTTCGATCTCTTTCATATGGTCCCCCAATCACTTCCAGGAGTAATTCCTGAGTTCTGAGCCAGGAATAAACCCTGAGCATCGCTGGGTGTGACCCAAAGAAGCAATAAATTAATAAATAAACCATAAATAAATAATTTAAATGATTAAACAGCTAAATGATGTTGCTGTCCCTCTTAAGAACATAAACTACCTAACAATCAAATCAGTATTTCTATGAAATGTCTCCATATCTATGTTTATTGCACCATTTTTCATAGTAGCTTTAATGAAAATAGTTTGTGTCCATAAGCAACATAATTAAAAATTCTATGAACAATAGAATATTACTTATTTTGTATAATAAGACTATCTTGCATTTTGCATCTGCAGAGATAAATATAGTGTATAAATGTTATACTAGAAGGTATAATATGACCAGTAGATTGATCTATACCTGTGGGGTGAGTGCATTAGCCATCTGATGGTGCCTTCAGGCCTCTTGATACCCCTAAATTGCCGCTGAGCCTTTGGCTAGACCCCACAACTTGGGACCAAATTTACCAATAAATTAAACAGCCAAGAGTTTGCTATGTGGCAGTCATGCCCACAATCCACCTACAGCTCAGCTACACAAGCTTATTTATTGGCCTTATTTCAAAGATCTATAGGTAAATCTAGAAAGAGATCAAAAGCTGCAGTTAATCTTAAACCCTAGCATGGCTGAACAGATCGGGGTAAATTAGAGGGGGCTGATTGGCCTAGTGCATGCCCAAACAGAGTCCTTGGCAGCCGCTTGCTTCCACAATCCAGAATCGCTGCCATACCCCCAACCTAATTCTATTGACTCAGGACAGACCTCATCAAGATACAATCTGCTAAAAATTTGGGTGTGCAGGCTTTGTGACTGAAATCTCCAGGTTTTCTCAGGGTCAGAATGGGCTACTTCCGCTCACCTCTTTGTACTTCCAGAAGCTGTAGCAATCACATCCACACCCCAAAGCTGCCACCCAATTGGAAAGCTACTCCAGCCTTACTGTCCCGATAAAAATAATGAATGCCCTAAACAAACACCGTGATCTCTTAGCACCTGTATTGCAAACCATAATGCACTAAAGGAAAAAGGGGAGAGAGCAAGAAGGAAAGTGCCTTCCATAGAGGGAGACTGGGGGTGGGGGTTGAGGGTCTGGGGAATGGTGGTAGGGAAACGGGGGACATTGATGGTAGGAAATGTACACTGGTGGAGGGATGGGGTGCTGGATCATTGTATGACTGAAGCCCAATTATGAAAAGCTTTGTAATGGTCTATCTCATGGATATCCAATTTAAAAAATTGAAAAATCAATGTGAAGTTCATGCCCAATTCAATCAGTTTAATCAATGGCTATAGAATAGATAGCAATATTTCTACATTAAAAATGTTATACTAGCTTTTCTGCTGCCGCGCAAGCTCGACCCCGGAGGCAACTGAACTCCTTTGGACACAAGCAGCGCCCCAAAAATGCCTCCAAACTGTGTGATCGGAGCTACTGGCCCCTGGGCCTCCAGCGGGGCACGGTCTTTTCTCTCTCAACTCTCTCTTATTGACTGCAGTGAGGTGATTGCCGGTTTTTAGAGTATGCAGATACCCGAGGAAGTCCAGGAAAGCCGAGGGGGCGGGATTTCCGGATCTGCCCTGCGCAGATTTAAGCACAGCGCCATGTGGGTACGTTCTTTTCTGCTGCCGCGCGAGCTCGACCCCAGAGGCAACTGAACTACTTTGGACATGAGCAGCGCCCCAAAAACGCCTCCAAACTGTGTGATCGGAGCTACTGGCCCCTGGGCCTCCAGCGGGGCACGGTTCTTCTCTCCAGGCTTCTCCATCATATGAGCACCATGAAAGGGAAGTAAAAGATTGCAGTGATGCAATTACCAAAAGAATTTTCCCTGGACTTCATATGGAAATCCCAAACCGTGGGGCTGCAACAGCAGCCGCGCGACCTAATATCTCCTGATTGTCAACAACGTGAAAAGGTTCCTTTTTAGCAGATCTTACTGTGGGGGGAAACTAAATAATAGTACCGAGTTTTTTGTTGAAATATTGAAGGTAATTAAAGTAGCAGCTATTTCTTTAGACTGTGAACTAAGCCAAAGCCCACACCGGCCGAGGTGAGGAAATATCCTTCTTTCTCGGTTCTTTTCCCTTTTCTGGGAGAAACGCGGTGTGGTGTCCACTATATTATGAAGTCTATTAAGCAGGCACAAACTTAGAGGCGCGGGAATGGGAGGGGAAAAAAAAACAAAAAAAAACTATATACTTGGAACAGCGGGACGCTTGTGAAGTCTCGGGCCAATACCAGCGCATGCTCCGCCGAGACTCGACCCAGGTGGCCACACTTTTGAGTGGCCGCGATGTTGCTGATCAACCAGAACCCGGAGCCTAACTAGACTACTTCCGGTTCCAGAAACTACTTGCAACCATGTCTCTAGACTGAACTAAGCCATAGCCCCACGCCAGCAGAGGACTGGAAATATCCTTTTTTCTCATAGGGCGGCGTGGTGTCAACCATAATATGAGGACTATTCATTAAGCAGGCACGAACTTGGTGGCACGGGAAGGAGGGGGGAAAAACTCTATGTACTTGAAACAACGGGACTTCATATCTCTCCAGTTTCAGCAATGGAAAACTAATTATCAAATGCTGCATGGGCAGTAGGGCTGTCTTTCTTGGGGGAAAACTCCAACAATAGTGAATGTTGTGTTGAAATATGGAATGTAATCAAGGTAAAGTGAAAATGAAGTGAAATTTATCAACTAAGCAGGCAGGGATGGGGGGTGGGGGGCGGGGGTGGGAGGTATACTGGGGTCTTTGGTGGTGGAATATGGGCACAGGTGAAGGGATGGGTGTTTGAGCATTGTATAACTGAGACATAAACCTGAGAACTTTGTAACTTTCCACATGGTAATTCAATAAAAAATAAATAAAATTAAAAAAAATAAAAATGTTATACTAGGTGAAATTAATCAAGAAAAAAAGTAAAGAAAACCAGTAGGATAACAAAAGCTCACATGCTTGTGTACACAGACATACACACACAGACACACAAACACACGCATACACGTAAATAAAATGTGATTTGTGAGACTGGGACATAGGAAAAGTGGAGAACTATTGATTAGAGTGTACAAAATGAAAGCTACATAGGAGGGGGAAGTCTGGAGATCTGATGTACAACATAATGACTGTGGTTAATAATAAAGTACTGAGACAGAAAATTTGCTGAGATAGTACATTTCAATAGTTATTCCAAGACAAAAATGCAATTATGTGAGGTCATAGGGTAGATAGCTTGTCTGTCAATCTTTTCATTATGTAGATCTATCAATCATGATGCTCACATTAAGCATAAGCATATAATTTTCATTTGAAAGAGGAAATATATTCTAGCTACTATTTTTCTGCCATAGTTGTATAATTTTGGTTGCCTTTTTGAACAATAACAAAAAAGATGTCAAAAGCACATACATTTTGAATAAACGAGATTGCATTGTTAAGATAAGCACACTAAGTAAATTTGAGTTTGTATTTGTGTATGTATATATATAACATATATATATCACATAAGTCAAACCTCTTACATATATATGTATATATGTACATAAGTTCAACCTGGCACAGACCCTCCGTGATAGGGTCCTGCTTTGCCAGCTGCTCAACAACCTTTGGACACACTCCATCAACCTCAAGGAGATCAACCTGAGGCTGTAGATGCCCTAGGTGCTTCCCAGAGATGCAGGCAGGTGCCTATTTGTCAGTGTGCAGATCATTACAACATGCCAGTGTATCAAAAGCTTACATTTGGTAGACTGGCAACACCTGTAAAGGCTAGTAGAGGCCACCCCTAAAGCCTCTATTCCTCACGAAGAGCCCAGCAAGCTACCGAGAGTACCCCGCCCACACAGCAGAGCCTGGCAAGCTACCCATGGTGTACTCAGATATGCCAAAAACAGTAACAATGATGTTCCTTATTCCCCTGATCATGAAAGAGCCCCCAATACTCCATCAGTCTACACTAGTGTAGGATGACATTACTTTGCCCTTTCCCTCCTTGCCACAAGTAGCTTGTCCCGGTTTTACCCAGAGTTTAGGCTTACCCCAGTCACACCCATCAAGGTGTTCCCGAATCTCTCCCATCCCTTTGTTTAGCTATAATCACTTCTCCATGCTCTCTTCCCCAAAAGAGTTAATCCTCGGCTTTCCCTTAATCCGACTCTGCTAATTTGCAAGGTCAGACCTTCCTAGGATACTGAATTTATATTATATAAGTTAATATTGCCTTTCTCTTCTTCTTGTGCCTTTTGAATAATTTACTTTAAAGCTATGACTGTTTTGTATAGACACAAGAAGACAATATTATGTTTTTATAACTTGGGAATTAATTGGCCTCGAATATTCCCTCCCGGGCCTCTGCTTTCTCCACTTAAGCCTCAGTTGCCCTCAGTTCCTAGCACCCCAAAGTAGGGTCCCCGACGTGGGACAGGAAGGATCCAGGGCAAGCGGTGAGTTATGTGCTACCCTGGCATCGAGATGGGCCTGGCCAAAGTGCCTAATTCTTAACTATAAGTTAAGAGCTTGATCATAGACAAATGCTGTCATGATCCAATAGTAATTATGAGACTGGGACCCTGCTAGGGATAGGAAAGACTGATCTGGCCTGAGCACTGTAGTCTGAGATTGAGATGGCCCCAGGAGAGCAATTCTATAAGCTTTAATGCATCTCTTATTGTGTCCATACAAAATAATTAATATTATGAATTCTTATATGTTTGCTGGCTGAGGAGAAGAGAAACACATTCATGGGACTCCGCCCTTGGGTGGATCCCCCTGCTGAAAGAGAATTAAGTCCTAGGAGAAGCATCCCCTAAGGGAAAGGAACCTTACCCTATTGATGGGGACCACACCTATGTGTATGCCCCAACCCCCTCATGCTGTGGAGATTTAACTAGGCTGTGAGAGTGAGTTGGGGGGCCAGATCCACGAGCCAGATCCACGGGCCAGATCCACGAGCCAGATCCACGGGGCAGATCCACGGGGAGAGATCCAGGAGAGCGGGAGAGAAGTGGAGGGAGAGAATGAAATAAACGGATCGAGCAACCAGTTTGGCCTTCTTCCTTCTTCCTTCCGTCGCCTGCCCTCGACTGACAGCACACACAGCGGTTCTGGGGCACCGGACGCGGACGGTGAGACAGAGCCGCCCGGAGAGCCCGCGAGTGTACGCGCCCCTCGGGGTTCTTTAGTTTTTTACACACTAGCATGCGACAGAGATGAATGGAGATGTTACTGGCACCTGCTCAAGCAAATCAATGAACCATGGGATGACAGTGATACAGTGATGTGTATACATAAAATAGCTTTACCTATATGTTATATAATTATATATATGACTTATGTTTTATATGTGTATATATATATATACATACATGCATATATGAAACTGGTTTGACCTCTCTGGTTGTAATTGTGTTATCTGACAGATAAAATTAAAACAAAATTGTTTTTCCAACATGCCATAATGATCAATTCTTCAGTTTTTCAAAATAAGGGATGAGTAATAAAAATTTACTCTAATTTTGACTTAAGCAGTGGCATATCTCAAGTGAAGATTTACATATGTTGATTGAATAAATGTCAATTAAAATGAAAAATACCAAGGTCTTTGTTTTTTTATGAGTTGTGTCAATTTTGTTGACAGCATATTTTACAGTGGATATTTACAGACAGTTCTTTTAAAGTATCAGGTAAGCATTGTATTAAAGTATCAAAACAAAATTGACTTATTCTGTACAAATAGTTCTTCATTATGTTAGTGAAACAATAAGACCAGAGTTAAGTGCATATATCAGTTTCTATTTTTAATGATTTTTTCTCATGTCTCTGCTTCTTGTATATGAGAGAACTCAATAAAGCTTTTTTTCCTGTATTCTCTTCTTCCTAAGGTAACTTCCTTTGGTATAAAATTGTTGAAATGGAGTTGCTTGTCTCTGAAATTTTACTGCATTTAAAATTATTAGATCTGGACTCAAAATATGCAACTTGGTATCAAATATGTTTGAACAACAAAACCGCAAAAGGTTCAACGAGGTGATCTCCCAATTTTCCTTTTTTTATGATCTTTCTACCTAATACTATATTAAATTTTCTCATTTACACTTAACGGTCTGTTTTCCCTTTTATGATTTCTGTTCCACCTTGCAGTAATTTCCTTATATATGTCCCTATAGCAACACTTGTTTCCTAACTTTCAGACTTAAGAGCTGGACTAAGCTGTTTGATTCCATTCTGACATGCACAGACAGGCGTCTTTCATCATATAGCCAGTTTTTTTCATACTCTAAAAGCAAAAAAAAATGAAGAAACATTTTTGTCTCTGGAGAAATAAAAATTGCACAATTGAGATAATCTCGTCATGTCTTCATATTGTTATTCACTAATGTTCTTAGAAAGGAATATATCCTATCCAGATCAACTGCTACTTTTCCCCAGGAGACCAAAAATGATAGGAATTATTTTATCTGAACGAGCACATAGATATTTCACTTAGACCTAAATTGTATAATTTTATATAAGCTACAATGACAATTTCTCTGTATCTATGCACCTATATTTTCATTTTCATTGTAAGTGGCAACATCCAACAGTCCTCATGGCTTCCTTCTGACTCTGTGCCTAGGGATAACTCCTGTTGAGTTGCGGGGGGGGGGACCATGTGAAGTGGCAGAGATTGAATCTAGATCAGTGGGGTGGGAGCAAGCCAAGCTCCCTACCTGCTGTACTATCACTCTGACTCACATATTTTTTTTAAATATCTATATTTATTTATATATATATATATATATATATATATATATATATATTTAGGGCAGAGTCTCTTGCCTGCATGCCTGGCTGTCTTCCCCAGGGCCCCTCGAAGGGGATGGGCTCCAGCTTCTCTCCCCACCCTGAGCAGAGCTCTCGGCAGCTGAAGACCACTGGAACCTAGCTACAGCCATGCTGGAGACCCCTCTCCACATGTTCGGACAGGCCTCATGCATGAAGGTACGGGTAGAGGAACCCAGGTGTGTGTAATCCCATCAATGGCCAACATCCAAAGAGAGACTTAAAAGCAAGCTCTCAGAAGATATATTTAGCCTACTTCTCCCTTTGGGAGAAACTGGTAATCTCCTGAGAGTTTCCTGCCCACAGGGGACAGCCTTGCAAGCTTCCCAGGATGTATTCATATGCTAAATCCAGTAACAAGCTGGATCTCATTCCCGTGACCCTGAAGAGCCCTCAGTGCAACATCCTTAGGAGGGCCGAGTCGAGATAGACTTCTAAGATCTCAGGGAAAGGAGGAAATGAGATGTTACTGAGCCCGCCCGAAAAATCGGTGATTAACGGGATTTCGTGATTTATTTATTATTTTTTTCTTATTTATTTATTTATTTATTTATTTTTAATTGAATCACCATATGGAAAGTTACAAAGCTTTCAGGCTTAAGCCTCAGTTTCACAATGCTCAAACAGCCATCCCTTCAACAGTTCACATATTCCACGACCAAGAACCACAGTAAACCTCCCCCCGACCCCTTGTCCCCCCAGCCCCCCACCCCGTCTGTGTTGCTGATAAATTTCACTTTACTTTCTCTTTACTGTGATTACATTCAATATTTCAACAAAAAAATCACTATTATTGTTTGGAGTTTTCCCCCCAAATTCAGACCTGCTGGAAAGGAAACATTTGATAATTTGTTTTCCATTGCTGAGAATGAAGAGACTCACATATTCTAGTGTATATTTTAGAATATTATATTCTCTAACCAGTGTGTACACTGTTTGTTAACACAAAGCTGCAGTTTGGTTATAGAGTAGGAGAGTTTAATGAAATTAAACTGTAGGTAGTTGCTACAAAAGAAACAAAAGATTGTAAATAACATCTGCCAAGGGCAGCCGATTGGGGAGAGCCCCAGCGCTCTCCCCATCGGTTGCGCCCGGGTTCGGGGGTTCAGTTCCTGGCTGCTTTCCCAGCTGGAGCAGCCCAGGCCATGGGGCAGACGGAGGGGGAAACAAGGGCCAAGCCGGTTGATTGATCCATTGCTGTTTATTCCATTCTCATCCCCATTCACTCCTCTCTCTCTTTCTCTCTCTGCTTCTCTCCTGGCCCGAGATCTGGACCCCCAGCCCATTCTTTCAGCCTAGTTAAATCCCCAAAGCATGAGGGGTTGGGGCTTACACATAGGTGTGGTCACAATCAATGGGGGTAAATTTCTTTCCCTCAGGGGATGCTTCTTCTAGGACAGATTCTCTTTCAGCAGGACACCCACCCAAGGGTGGAATCCCATGGGTGTGTTTCTCCTTTCCTTGTCCAGCAAACATATAAGCATTCACAATATTAATCATTTTGCATGGACACAGTAAGAGATGCATTAAGCTTATAGAATTGCTCTCATGGGGTCACCTCTATCTCAGACTACAGTGCTCAAGCCAGATTAGCTTTTCCTATCCCTAGCAGGGTCCTAGTTTCTTAATTACTTTTGGATCATGACAGAATTTGTCCATGATCAAGCTCTTAACTTATAGTTAAGAATCCTGGTGCTTTGGCCTGGCCCATTTCAATGCCAGGGTAGCTCAGAGCTTACCCTGGGTCCCTTTTTACCTTCTTGGTACCCTGACTTTGGGGTGCTAGTGATGTCGGTGGGCCCCACTGGTGACTTATGTGAAGCAGGAAGGAGAAAAACAATCACTTTCTCCCCAACCACTTCAGCCACCCTGGACACAGTGTTACTGGGTTCTTGTCTTGCCTCGCAGAAAGGAATTTTAGTAGTAGACAAACAATGAATAAATAGATTTTATTTGGAGTTGGAGGATTATTTAAGGTGTGTAGGGAGGGAGGGAGGGAGGGAGGGAGGGAGGGAGAGAGAGAGAGAGAGAGAGAGAGAGAGAGAGAGAGAGAGAGAGAGAGAGAGAGAGAGAGAGAGAGAGAGAGAGATGCACTCAAGAGAGAACCTGGGCTTCTCCAAGGGCGGAGAGAGCCCCTACACAAACCCCTACACAAATACTAGCATTAGACACGAAAGCATGAAAGTACACATCTCAAGAGGGGAGATGAGGGTTTTAGGAATTTCATGGGGAGGGTTCCAACCTCCTCAGGGTCTGCTGAAGGTCTTATCAGGTCTGACTTCTGTATCCACAGGGTGGATCAGTCTTAGGATTTTCCTCCCAAAAGTTCTGTTGAGCTAAGTTTCATTGCCAAAGGCCTTTCCCTATCTACTGGCCTACATCACTAGGAACTGAGGGCAACTGAGGCTTAAGTCGAGAAAGCAGATGCCCAGGAATGAATAATATTCGAGGTAAATTAAATCCCAAGTTACAAAAGCATAATATTATCTTCTTGTGTCTATACAAAAAGGATATTACTTTAAAGTATTCAAAAGACATAGGAGAGGAGAAAGGCAATATTAACTTACAATACAAGTTCAGTGTTCTAAAAAGATCTGAAATTAACAGAGTCTGATTAGGGGAAAATTCTGATTAACTAGAGAAGAGAGCATAGAGAAGTGGTTACGGATAAAGGAATGGGAGTGACTCAGGAGCACTTTGATGGGTGTGACCCTATAAACCTATGCTCTTGTGGCTATGTTATCCTACAAAAGATAAAAGCAAGAAGATAAATTCTGGGTGTAGGAATCATGATTGGATTTAAGTGATATGACAGCAATGGTTATAAGGATCAGTGACTTAGTGAGAAGAGAAGCTTCTGTCTTGCTCTATCATCTCAAATTGATGCACATGTATATTATAACTTGGAAATTTATAAGTGGAACATACACTGAAAAACTAAATAATTTTTAATAGAGGTTTTATGTATACAAGTGCACATGTTGTATGCATGTAAGTATGCACATATATGAATATCTGCATATATTTAATGTATACACATATGTGTATGTGCAGATATACATATGTGTATACATTACATATATATGTTTTTTCTCAAAACTTAATAAAACAAGTGAAATTCTTTTTCCTTAATATAATGAGTCTGGAAAGTAAAGTCTGGAAAGTCTTTAATAAATATAGATGGGACATACTTATACAAAATGTATTTATTTTTCTCAAAAATTTAATTGTAACAAGTTGTAGATTAGAGAGAAATAAAGAAGACACATGAGCGTAGACACATATATGTAGTCAATCATGATTTTATTATCCATATCATGTGGACCCCAAACATCACCAATTGTCAGCTCAGAGGCACTGATAGACTGATTGGGTAATCTCCCGAACCTCAGGGTCTAAGCAGAACCACTCTCATGGTCTTCACTTTGAATCACTAGTTTGGTTGGCAGAAAATTACTTGAAGTTCTCCCTGGGCCTTTGGAGAATCACTTTGAAGGACTCTGCCTGTCCAATATATAAATTGCTCTATAGCTACATTTTGCTAAGGGCACACAGAAGTAAGGGAACTGAATATTGAAAAGCATCGTTAATGTCTACTTCAATATTTTTCATTGAAAATTATTTGGCTCAGTTTCTCTCTAATCTTCCATACATTAAACACACCTACTTTCTTCCACATGACAGACAACCCAAATCCTAATATTGTCACAGTTCAAAAATTCTGGATAGTAGATCAAGTACAGCTATCGCTCCAATTACATTTTTTTTTGTTTCAAAGCATCACATGAAAAAGACAAAATGACTAGCATACACTCACCCAATATTTAGGGATGAAACATGGATAATCTAAAAGCAAGTAACGTTCTCTTGCAGCAGAAAAGAGACTTCATTGGGCAAGGATAGGTATTCACAAATATAATCCCAGTACTGCTCACTGAGGACAAAAACTGCAGCAAAAGGACGCGAGGGTGCTCGTGGGAAGGTGGGAGGCACCGGCCCCTCCTGCCGCTGCTGAGATGTGTCCCCTCGGGCCACACGCACGTGCGGCTCCTCCGCAGCTGCACGACCGTGAATCCAGACCCAGCTGAACCAACTTAAACATGGGCAGCTACTTGCAGATTGTCTCCAGCCAGAGAACTAAGGCGTGACCCCATGCCCGCCCAGGAGGGGAAAGGTATTTCTCTCTCGCCTGTCCCTTCCTGGGGATGAAGGGCATGGGGACGCCATATTATGACGACCACAGATGGGGTTTACAAGCTTGCAATGATCGAATATCCGGAACAAATCTCCCTGGACTTAGTTGTTAAAGTACAGAAATACAAAACCACGCGGCCGCTACCGTGGCTGCGTGACTTCATTTTTCTTCACAACAGGTCTGAATCTAGTGGGGTGCTCCTAACAATAATAGTGAGGTTTGTGTTGAAATATTGAATGTAACCAAAGTAAAGAGAAAGTAAAGTGAAATTTATCAGTTACAAGGCGGGGGGTGGGGTGCGGGGGTGAGTGGGATGGGAGGTGTACTGTGTTTTTTTTTTTCCAGTGGTGGGATATGGGCACTGGTGAAGGGATGGTTGGTTCAGCATTGTATGACTAAGACTTAAGCCTGAAAGCACGGTAATTTTCCACATGGTGATTCAATAAAATAAAATTTTAAAAAAATACTGCTCACTGCAAATAGCTTCAATATGCACCAGTTGTTTCTTTCTATTTGGGTTTTGTTTTTCAGCAATTGGGAACAATCCCAGGGTCTCACATTGACAAGACAATTACCTCTGAGATAAATCCTCAGTCCTTGTTTTCTGGTCCAGGGTTCTCTACCTGTTTGGCTTATGGTCTTTTGAGTTATCTCTTTTACTTTGAAAATTTTTTTTAAATGGATGATGAGTCTTTTCTTTTGGGGTTTCAAAATATGTACAGATCAATTTATACCCATATTTAGGAAAAATTTAAGTTCAACATATTTTGATATTAATCTATATGTATCATTAAAATTTTATTATATATATCAAGATTATTTTGTGTACATATATATATTTATAAAAACAGAAAATATATAAGTATAATAGCATGTGTGTTGTTTTATTTATTTAAATCAGATTTTAACGATCACTTGCTCAGTTTATTATAAGCAAATTATTATATAAATCTGATTCTTTACTTGCTTTATTTTCCTTTGGTATATGATTTAAGCTCATCCCTTAATTAAGGTGACATGAAGACTGAAACATTCATCTCTGATGACAAAGTAAAGCTTAAAAACCCAAAGTAATGCCAAACACGTTAACATTCTGACTTTCTTCAATCAATTTCTCTATAGCTGCAGGCTGAGTAGTTACCTGGAATACCATCTAGATTGTTGCCTATGAAAGTTTTTGTCATTGTCTTAAATTTAATAACATAATAGAAAAAAATGGATCTGAAAATAAAAATTTATATACAACTTTGAAAAGTTATGTTTTCACAATCAGGTGCTATCTAAGAAATTATATAAAGTATAACATATAAAATAATATGATGACAAATAGAAGCTTTCTGTCCTTATTTTAGCATGAAAGGGGATTTTCCTGTTCTAGTGGGTTCTTGAGAATTGTATGAAAAATTTGCATACAAAACTCGGTAAATGAAAGTTAGAGTTTATTATATAGATTAGGGTAAAAGATAAGGGAGGGATTCAGCATGATCGACCATATCCACACAGTGACCAAGCTCATTGAAGTATAGGGAGAGTTCAAGATGCCGCTCTGTCTAACGTTCATTGATTTAAAGAAGGCCTTCGATTCTGTTGAGACTGAAGGAGTCATCGAAGCCCTTGCCAGACAGGTCATTCAAACTCAGTACATCAAGATCCTCCATGAGCTGTATTATGGATTCACCACCAGGATCTCACCATTCTTCAAGGAAGTGATCATTGATATAAAGAGAGGGGTTCGGCAGAGTGATACCATTTCAATGAAACTCTTCAGTGCCACCCTCAAGAACGTTATGGTTATGCGATGATTGGAATGGGAAGGAATGGGAGTGAAGATAGATGTTTGGCACCTACACCACCTCTGCTTTTCTGATGACATCATTCTCCTAATGCCAAACATTAGATAATCGGCACAAATGCTGGCTGACTTGGACCATGAGTGTGGGAAGGTCGGACTGCAGCTGGATCTCACCAAGACAATGTTCATGAAAAACAAACTAGTCCCTGATATTACATTTGCTCTTAATGGAACAAACATCTCTGAATGCAGCAGCTATGTAAACCTCGATCAAGAACTCAACATGACAAATGACTTGGTGCCAGAATGGCGCAGGTGGAAGAGAGCAGTGTGGAATTCCTTCAAGAGCGTCAAAGAAGTTGTAAGAGGGCGAAGAACCTCTGGCTCTGGGCACATTTTTTCGACTCCACCGTTCTTCCTGCAATAACATACGCCTCAGAGACCTGGGCCCTATGAAAACAGGATGAGAAGGATATTCGGTTATCCTAAAGAGGAATCGAAGAGCTATGCTGAAATACCACATTTCACCCAAGTGAGAGAAGGAATCTGGAGTTCCATACTCTGTGGATGATCAAGAATCAGGGACGCTGTCTCATTTGCCAAGGCGTTGAAAATCAGAAGGGCCGGACACGTAATGCAATTTAGAGATGATCACTGGACTAGAAGATCAATGGGATGGTAAGTGATACAATGGTAGAAAAGTCCAGGTCCCTCCCCAGATGTCCAAGTGAGATTCCTGTACTCAGTACCTCTTCACTCCGTGGGCACTGGTGCCCTGAACCTGAGCATTCTTGGGCATCTCAGCCCTGCCTGTACCTGCTCCTGTTTTACCCTCATTGTCCCCCCTGTACTGGGGAGTATAGGCGTGCCTCTTTAACTGATAACTGGGGAGAGATTAGAGTTCAGAACATACATGGAGCTAATAAATTATTTCTTTACATCTTATAGTTCTTACATGGAACTAAAGAACAAGAGTTTAATGACTAATGAAAGTACTTGTCAGATTACACTTAGTTTTGCTATAAAATTATGCAAATGACATGATTCTCAAAGTTAAAAGCCTGAAAATGCTATCCACATTACATTTTTATAATATTCTTTTTAAATTGAGACAAATGTCGTGGTGGAGCGATAGTGCAGCTAATAAGGTGCTTAACTTTGCAAGCTGCTGACCAGGGTTTGGTCCCTGGCGTATATAGTCTCTAGAGCCCCTCCAAGGGTGATGATTCCTGAGCACAGAGCCAGATAATCCTTAAGAAGTGCTAGATGTGGTTGAAAACCAAATTTAAAAAATTGAGTCAAATTGTTAACAATAGTACAATAAGTACTGGAACTGATGTTTTAAGCATTCAATGTTACTGCACCACACACATCTAATATCTCTGCTTCCCTATTCCTAGGTTCCCTGTTGTCATTTCTTCTCTCTGCCTTCCCTACCCCTACTTGGTTAGCTCAGTTCTTTTGACAGAGCCTAAGGGTTTGTTCTCATTGGTTCTTTTCTATTTCTCTGCTTTGTGTGCGTGTGTTTTTTTCAATATCGTTCATATGAGGGAGATCATCTGGTATTTGGCTTTCTTTTTCTCACTCACTTCATTTAGCATAACACCTTCTAGTTCCATCTAAATTCTCATATTTTATTACAGCTGAACAATTTTCCACTTTGTATACATAGCAAAAATTTTTTTATCTATTTATCTGTTGTAGGGCTCAATGGTTATTTCTAATCTTGCTATTGTAAATAGCCCCACATGTGTATTTTTATCTTTTAAATTTTATAATTTATGTCACAGATTTGACAGACTGGGATTACTGTATTAGATAGTACTTCTATTTTTAATGTTTTGCAAAGTTTTCATTCTATTTCTCATAAATGCCAAACCAGTTAACATTCTAATGATGATGCCAGGTTCATCAATACCCACCACAAATAGTTGTTTCTGACCTTTTGGACATAGGCCATTTTCACTAGTGTGAGGTGAAGTCTCACTGCCATTTTGTTTATTAGTTTTTAAGCTTTTTTTTATTAGTGAATCACCGTGAGGTACAGTTTTACAAACTTATGAACTTTCACATTTGCATTTCAGTCATACAGTGATCATTTAACATCCCTCCACCAGTGCCTATTCTCCCCACCAATGTTCCCAGTATCCCTCCCCCCACCCCAAGTCCCCACCACCTCACCGTGTGTCTGGGCAGGGCATTTCCTTTGTTCTCTCTCTCCTTTTGGGTGTTGTAGTTTGCAATAGAGGTATTGAGTGGCCATCATGTTCGGTCTACAGTCTACTTTCTGCATGCATCTTTCAACCAGAATAGGTCCTCCCAACACCCTCTACTTGGTGTTCCCTTCACTATCACAGCTGCCTTTTCCCCTAGCATGTGAGGCCAGTTTTCAAGCTGTGGGGCAGACCCTCTCTTCCTTATATCTACTACTCTTGGGTGTTAGTCTCCCATTCTGTTACTTTATATTCCACAGGTGAGTACATGAAATTTGAAGATAAGTGGATCAACATGGAAAGTATCATGTTAAGTGAAATGAATCAGAAAGAGAGAGACAGACATAGAAAGATCACACTCATCTGCCATTTTATTGTTATTATTATTATTTAATGAATCATTGTGAGATATAGTTACAAAGCTTTCATTATTGAGTTTTAGGTTTTCAATGATCAAACACCCATCCCTCCATCAGTGTACATTTCCCACCACTGATGTCCCCAGTATCCTTCCTGCCACCCTGTCCCACCTGCCTCTATGGCAGAAAATTTCCTTGTTACACTCTCTCTCCATTTTAATTTGTGATTTCCAGCATATCAGTAACAGACAATTTTTTTTTGGGGGGGGTCACACCCGGTGATGCACAGAGGTTACTCCTGGCTCATGCACTCAGGAATTACTCCTGGAGGAGTTCAGGGGACCGTATATGATGCTGGGAATCAAACCCAAGTTGGCCACGTGCAAGGCAAATGCCCTACCCACTGTGCTTTTACTCCAGCCCCAGTAACAGACAATTTTTCATATGATTATTGTTCATTTTTATGACTTTCAAAAAACATCAAGGAAATGTAAATCAAACAATGAGATATCACCTCACACCAGTGGGATTGGCACAGAAAGAAAAATCAAAAACAACGAGTGTTGGTGTGGATGTGGGGAAATGTGTATTCACTC
This sequence comes from Sorex araneus, assembly GCF_027595985.1. Classification (NCBI taxonomy): domain Eukaryota; kingdom Metazoa; phylum Chordata; class Mammalia; order Eulipotyphla; family Soricidae; genus Sorex; species Sorex araneus. Next base: position 55,323,391 of record NC_073304.1, read on the forward strand.
ACTGCTGTTGAGAATGTCAACTGGTTTTTGGAAAATAAAATGAACTCATCAAAACAACCCTAATAATTGTACTTACATATGACCCAGAAAGTTTAGTTCTTGGACTTTAGCCCAAGGGCCCAAAAACTCTAATAAGAAAAGATATTTGCACTCCTATATTATTGCAGACTAGTCACAGTAGCCAAACTATGAAAACGATCAAGGAACAAAGAAGAGACGAATGGCTAAAGAAACTAAGGTACATGTACAAATGGAATACTAATTAATTATAAGAAAACATAAAGTTATGAAATCTGGTGGTTTGTGGACGGATCTTGAGTGTATCATTCTAAATGCAGTTATTCATAAAGAAAGGAACAGACGCAAACGAATTTTTCTCATATGTGGGATATAAAGAAACAAAGTAAGGTATATAAAACATGAACAATTGACAACTAGCTTCATAGGAAGATTGCTACTTGGGAAGGAAGCATAGGAAGCTTGCTACAGGGGAAGGAAGACGTAGGGATAACATGGTATGGAGTCACTTGGGTCAGTGGTGGAGGAAGGTAGACACTTTGGAGGATGTTGTGGAGCTGGATTGTTTTATGGATAAAATCTTACAATTAACAGTACTGTAAATCAGTGTCTAAAAATAAAACAAAATTATAAAAAATAGACCCTTTATATTTGAATCATCAAGTCAAATTTCATGCATTTGTTAAGACATACTGCTTTACTTTCCATGTCAGAGTTTGTCTTTAAGGTTCTGTTCTGTGATATTAATTTTTATTTCCTATTATGTCAACAGCTCCACATTTTGTAGTAGCTTTCTAAAATCTATAACAAGCTAGTAATAGCTCATTACTGTTTTCACAAGTACCTTTTTTATACATTGGTAGTTGGTAATACTTAACGTCTTCTTTTATTTTTGGTATTTGAATCACACCCAATGGTTCTCAGGGTTTACCCACTCTGTGCTCAGGAATCACTCATGGAAGTGGTGCTGAGGATTAAATCAGTGTACTGAGGATTGAACGAGGGCTAGCCAAGTATAAGTCAAAGACATTGATTAATTACCTATTGTACAATTGCTCTGGCCATGTAAGTTTAATTTTAAACGAAGTATATTTTATTTTTATTTTTAAAAATTTTAAATTTAAATTTTATTTTAAAAAAATTCTTTAAGGCTTTCTTTTTTTTAATTTTATTTTATCACCATGTGGAAAGTTACAAAGTTCTCAAGTTTATGTCTCAGTTATACGGTATTCAAACACCATCCCTTCACCAGTGCCCATATTCCACCACCAAGATCCCCGGTATACGCCCCGCCTCCCACCCCAACTGTATAACTGATGATTTTCACTTCATTTTCTCTTCACCTTGATTACATTCCATATTTCAACACAAAACTCACTATTGTTGTGGGAGTTATACCCCCAAACAAGATAACCCTACTAAGGAAGCATTCGATAATTAGTTTTCCATTAAAAGATTGTATGTTTTCAGGTCTTAGAAAAGGTCGCACAGCCGCATTAGCAGCTGCGCGGCTTGGATGTGTCCCAGTCCCGAATCCCGGGGCCGTGTTAGTTGCTGCTCAGTGTCGCCAGGGCTCCATCTGGAGAAGGTGTGCTGTCTGCACCTCCACCTTCTGGCTCCCTGGTGTTGTTGGCCCCAATTCGGGTCGGGAGCATTTTCCGGGCCGCGTTGCTCACCAGAATGCCTGGCCGCGTCTCTGTTGATTGTGGCAAGATGGTGCCAAGGGTGGGTCGAGGGCGTGACTTCCGGCGGCCGGCACCACTTGGACTTTGGGCTGGCGCCGCCCCACTCCAGTGCCCCGCCTCCCACGGCTTGGATGTGTCCCAGTCCCGAATCCCGGAGCCGTGTTAGTTGCTGCTCAGTGTCGCCAGGGCTCCATCTGGAGAAGGTGAAGGCTTTCTTAATGCGTACAGGACATATAGTCCAAGTTAAGGCTCTTGCCTTGCCTACAGTCAACTAGTCCAATCCCTTGGCTCAGAGTCAGAATCTCTCAGTACATCATGATGTAGCCCAAAATCCAAATGCCAAAAACAATAAAACACTACCAGTCATCTTCTGTTTTTACATAAATTTTCCCAAGATTAATTTATATTAATTTGTTACTTTTGTCATTTTGAGTATGTTTAATTATATGTTTTTGTAAACTGGAAAGAAATTGAGTTTAATAAATTAATCCTCTATAGACCTATTAGCAGTATTTTTTTAAGTATTTTTATTTTCTTATGGTTTCTATAATGCAGTCCTACTCTAAGAAAATATTCTCTCTAGACAGTACAACATTTATAATTATATCTTGAACTTGTACACACTGATTAATTTCTTATTATTGCAATAACAAATTTCCACTATTTTAGTAATTTATATAAACTTAAATTAAATAAATTTACAGTTGCTGAAAACTAGATACTTGAACTGTTTACTTTGAGCTTAAATACAATTCCAGGAGGTGTGAATTCTTTATTAAAGGGTTCGTAACTTTCTTGACTTTTCTTACTTTGGAGACTGCCAAGATTCCTTGGCTAAAACCATCTCTTTTAATACTTAAGAGCAGTGGGGCTGGAGCGATAGCACAGCGGGTAGGGCGTTTGCCTTGCACGCGGCCGACCCGGGTTCGAATCCCAGCATCCCATATGGTCCCCTGAGCACGGCCAGGGGTGATTCCTGAGTGCAGAGCCAGGAGTAACCCCTGTGCATCGCCAGGTGTGACCCAAAAAGCCAAAAAAAAAAAAAATACTTAAGAGCAGCGATAATCAGTGGACTGTCTCTCATGCTGTATCCTTATCTGAAGTTTTGTGCCCCTCTCATATTTATGGCCCTCTTCTGATTGCAGTGATTTGCCCACATATTCCAGAATTCTCTTATTCAAAGATCAGTGGAATTGCAATCCTTTATTTTAAATTTTCTTTCTTTTTGCAATGTGGCATTATCTAGCCACATATACAAATAATGAGGAAGCATTCGTGGTGGGCATTGTTTTGCTTATGACAAGAGCTGTCATTCTGTTCTGAGTTAAGGTGGTGTTAAAAATGTAGAGTAAAAAAAGGGACAAATTATTTATTTCATATGATGCATTTTAAATGTAAAATATATCTTTTAATTCCAATTTTGTTATAAATTAAATATGGGAAATGGGCATTGAACTTTAATAAATATAACTTCTGACATGGAGATAATTATGTGATATATTTAAAATTATTTAATGTGTATTTTATATATTTTTCTAGCATTATATGGCTATGTTCCTATGCTAATTTAATACACCCCATTAAAATGTGTCTGAGAAAGCTGAGTACTGACAGAATAATTTGTTATTTGCTTTAGTTAATTCCTGATAATAAAGCATTGACAACCCTTTCTGAGAGAATTTTTCAAAACGACTTATAATTATAAATATTTATCTGCCAATAACAAGTCTACCATGGATGAAAGGTATTCCTTTGGAATGTTATCATCAAGTATGATAACAGTATTTATGGAAGATAGAATCATGACTTTAGTAAATTCCAACATATTACATCAGTATATGCAAACACAGCTGGATAAATGCTAATCGTTTGAAAACTTTCCACTTCTCATACTCTACTGAATTCTAGCTGTCCCTGCTCTTTCATTCTCACTTAAAAAAGAGCATTTAAAGCTCACAAATTTGAATAGTATGAACACATTATTTCACCATTATGGTTACCGAATAAAATGACTTTTCACAGCCCTGATGTTTACATTTATTTTGACACTAGTGAAAGAGTTCCTATTGCTTAACATCTTTTATACATATTTTAAAATATACATTTGACACACATATGTGTCAAGTATATATATTTAACATATATAACTATTATTTTGTCGCATTTTAATTCCTTATGGCTTTATATTCTATTAGTGATTCTGTCTGAAAAAATTACTTAAAAATATAAAAGTGCCAGTCTTGGCCCAAGAGATAAGATGGTGGCAGAGAGCAGCAGGCATGAGAGCTGACAGAGAGGCAGCCGCTATCGGCGCGCTGAACAGCAGGGCTGATGGGGTCATAAAATTTCTGTATGAATGTCTATAAGTGTTCTTGAAGTATTTTCTCTTAGAAAGTGTCTTTTTTTTTTCTTTTTGGGTCACACCTGGCAATGCACAGGGGTTACTCCTGGCTCTGCACTCAGGAATCACCCCTGGCAGTGTTAAGAGGACCATATGGGATGCTGGGAATCAAACCCGGGTCGGCCTCGTGCAAGGCAAACGCCCTACCCGCTGTAGTATTGCTCCAGCCCCAGAAAGAGTGTCTTTAAGATGGTGGTGGCACCCACCCAGGCCGAAGCTGACAGAGCTACCAGAGCTGTAGGCTACCGCAGCTCTTGGCGCGATGCTCAGCTTCTGCCAATCTCCATGACTGCAGAAGTTGAGCATGAAAAAACTGAGTTCTTTCAGTCCAACTTGGCACTATTATGAAGAGAGGATCCCGGAGTTGAGGGGACACCCAAGTTCCCACCATGGAAGGCTGGATCAGGCAACTCAGTGCCTTCAGGATATCCCCATCATCATTACTTCCCTGGACCACTCCCTACCGCCAGTACTGCACACAGCATATTTTGGAGGATAATATACCTGAGTGCCAACTGTCTGGATACAAAGGTTGGGGGTGTGTTTTGCTAGACTAGTTTCTATGGCTCACCCAGAGCACACAAACCCTGAATAATAGTAGCCCTTGCTTGGTTTCTGGTCCCTGCCAGGGCTGTGGCTACCACTACCACTGGGGAAAAGTGGACAATAAAATAGGGTTCATTTTTTTATACCCTTCACTAAAAGTAACTAAAATGAATCATTGTTCTAAACAGTACTGTCATCTTGCTGTTCATCAATTTGCTCGAGCAGGCACCAGTAACGTCTCCATTGTGAGACTTATTGTTATTAGTTTTTTTTTTTTTTGCTTTTTTGGGGTCATACCTGGTGATGCTTAGGGGTTACTTCTGACTCTGCTTCAGGAGTTACACCTGGCGATGGTCAGGGGACCATAAGAGATGCTTCGAATTAAACCCCAGTGGGCCACGTGCAAGGAAAATGCTCTACTTGCTGTGCTATCACTCCAGCCCCTTGTTACTGTTTTTGGCATATCTAATATGCCATGGGTAGCTTGCCAGGCTCTGCCGTGCGAGCAGGATACTCTCAGTAGCTTGCCGGGCTCTTTGAGAGGGACGAAGGAATTATTCTAAATATAAAACTAAAATCTAGAAAATTATTGGAATAAATGGAAAAGTACAGATGAAGTGATGAATACAGGTAGAAGTGAAGTATGGATAATGATATTTCTATATGTCATATTTAAAGGAAATAACTCATAAATTTAACTTTATTAAAATTAAAAACTCTCCACAAAATATAATATAAAAAGTCAACATTATTCTTATAAATTGATATTAGAAACAAAATACTGATTAAGGATAATGCCCTTTAAGATATAGAAGCCTTCATTTTTAATAGATTATTTATTAACTTAGTTAAATTTAGAAATCCTGATATTTAGTATAGCCTATAAATTTCAGTAAAAATATGACACAACTAAAGAGCACAAAAAGTAAAGCAGAGTATTTCCTTTATCCCAGAAATTTATCTTCTGCCTCTTTTCAATTAGTCCCTGATGCCAATTTAAGTAAATGTATTGTTTTAATTTATGGTTATTAGACAGCATTATTTTTAAAGTTATTCATATTAGTTTTTTCAGACATACAATGTTCCAATACCAATCTCACCACCAATGTGACCTTTCCTCCACCAGTGTTTTAGTTTCTGTTCCCATCCACCAGACTGCCCCCTTAAAAGCACATAATAAATGCATTTCACATTCTTGCTCCAAGAAAACTTAGAGGAATAATAAATGCAATGATAGCAAAATAAATCAATAAAATTTGATTTGTGATGGTTGATTTCTACATGATTTTAACCTATGTAAATAAGTTAAAATCATTAATATATGCAATATTTATCTTATTTTCATAAATTTTCAATGCTGGTATCTAAAATATATTGCAGTAACTTTTAGTTTGCACTTGGGTCGCATAATAGTAATAGCCATATCTACCCTGTTACTAATAAAACATTCTAAAATTTGCTAATATATTTTAGGGTTTACATAAAATTGATAAAGCCTATAGCTGTAAAATTTAGTAAGTGTGAAAAGAATTTAAAAAAATTAAGGGAGAGAAATCTAAATAGATCTATAGAAGTATGAAGAGTTTTATCCCAAGAAAGGTAATATTGAAAAGACTAATAGTACATAGAACATTCATTATAAATGAGACATTATTTTATTATTGAAAATCTATAAAATCCCTTAGCAGTCTTGGAGTAAAAACAACTTCCTTAATCTAGTAGAGGGCAGCCATAAGTATCGTGAGTGCCCAGGTTGAGAAGTCCTTCCTGTCTTTTACAGAAGCTCCTTCTGGCTTCTGTTAAATTGGTCTTAAGGCTATGAATTCCCAGCTATGTCTGCATCTGAAGTTCTATATCATTCCTTCACATCTGAAAATAATAATATAGCAAGCTAGAGTGATCTTGTTGTGCTGCTCATTTCTTTGAGTTTTGTATGATATCCCACTATTCCATTATGACTTGTAGGGTCTTGTTTGATGTGTTGTAACTCTTTATGAGATCTCTTTTGTATATAAGTTGCTTTATTGATTTTCTTGCCTTCAACATTCTGTCTGTATATTTGGAATTTTTTTCATTTTGAGTTCAACATGTCTTGGAATTGTCATACTTGGGTCTAATTTTCACTGGAATCCCCAGACCTCTTGGATCTCTGTGCCTGAAATTCTCCTCTAGGCAATTTCTCTCTATGGTCTTTTAAAATATTGTTTATTCAATAAAATTCACCTCACTTTTCCTCAGGAATGATTATTATTTTTCTTCTTGAACTCATCTCATAGCTCTATGGTGTGCTGTTATTTTTTTTTTCTGACTACTTTTGAACTTTTGTTTTTGGTAATTTTCCCAATCTTGTCTTAGAGTTCCTTGATATTTTCCTCAACTGTTGTTAATCTGTTATTGAAAGCTTCTATTTAGATTTAGATATATCTCTATACCTTGCTATATTATTCATTTCTGCTTATAATTTTCTCGTTTTAGTACTTATTCTTTATTCTGCATTGCTGAATTTGCTGACTACCTGCTATTGTTTCTTTGATTGCATCAGACTTCCTCAAAATGGTATCTCTAAAGCAGGCTGTGGCAATGGCTATACATCACAGTCTGTGGTTCTCACTGCACATGTTACTCAAGGGTACAAGCAGAGCTGGGAAGGGAGGGTCGAGGAAAGGCTGGGACGGTAGATGGAGGGGGCCTTGAAAACATGGGTGAAAGTTGCTTGAAAAGTGGGTGCAGTGGGGAGATGAGGGAGAGCAGTGGATGGATGTAATTTCTGGATCTGGATGTAAAGGGCTTTTCAATCAGGTCTAGCTAGCTTTCCTGTCTACAGATTGTGAAGACCACATGATTTGAAATTTTGGGTAAGAAAAAGTTGTTAGGCAATAATTGGCCTACTGTGTGGTGAGAGTTCCTACTGGTTTACTCTGTGATTCAGGGTCCTTAATATTCAAAGTCATTACTCTGACCATCTCTCAGTGGTTTAAAAATGGGCTGATTTTCCCAGTTTTATGCTCAGGCAGTGATTGGCTATCATGCACTGGAATGATTGAAAACCTAGGCATAAACATGGAAAAGATATGCTCCAATCCTTTGAACACATTCCCACCCCCAATACTAAATGATTTTTGTTTTTAATTCTATTTGTTTTAGATTCCTTTTACTCCTCTTTCTGCTGATTCCCTGGGCTTGAAAATGGTCAATGGTATTCATTTGTAGTTGACAAAAGATGTGCAGCTCCAAAACTACTATTAATTTAGTTTCTTTATTTTGAGTTTTTATGATGGTGAATATTTTTTAGGTGCTGAGATTTTAAAATTCATATGACTTCTTACTAGTAAATGATAATCAGTGCGATTCTATGATCTAAAATGAGATGAAAGTGGGAAATTATAAAATCTCTTAATTACTGTTTTATGGATAAACTAAATATGAGAAAGGGCACTCCTTCTGAGTTATAGAGGAGAGAAGAAAAATTCACCACCATCTGCTTAATGATACTAGTCATGATCACTCCCTCATGTATATCAAGTGTAATAAAATAAAGTTATGCTAGCTGATGCACAGATGATCTCTCTTTAGATGAATGATTTCCAATTCAATAATGTGCAAAATCAACTTCCCTCATAATAAGAATATAAAATATCCATAAAATCTATGTCATATTGCACATAACTAAGGGATTTGATTAAATAAAAAAACTTATACACAAAGATTTAAGAAAACAATTCTCATCACACATATATGTACATATATATACAATCCAGTTGTTATATTTATGAATATCCAAACTTAAAATATTTTGGAGGACTTATTTGTTCTGTAGCAGCAGCAATTATTTGGATTATTTGTTTTTCAAAAGAATGCTAAAAATGTTTTCATTGGTTTGTCATTTAGGCTCTGGCTGTATTTAAGTCGCACAGTGCTAGAACCGGAGGGAAAGATATATTCCTGTAAGAAGATGGAGTTAGAATATTCTTTCAAAAACTTTGAAAGTCAAGTTCTTTCTAAATAAATGGTGAACCTATCAAAAATCACCTTTAGATTGGTTAATGCATAGTAGTTGCTATTACCCCTGACTGATTTGTTCCTGAAATAAGATTATATTCTATCAGCTTTTAAATGGCAGTCACTGATGTAATGACTCTGATGGTGATATTATTCATGCTTATGTTGCTATCTTAAACATAAGTTTTGTGTCTATTAGAATTTCTAACTAGGTTCAAATGTAATTTATTTTGCCTATTTGAACTTCTTATTAATAAAATATTTATAATATTAGAACCAGAGACATAGGATAGTGAGTAGGGTGCTTGTCTTATCTTCAATCCCTGTCATCCCATGTGGTTCACCTCTGGTTAGTCAGGAGTGCAGAGCCTGAGTGCAGAGCAAGGAGTAAGTCCTGAGCACTGCTGGGTGTGATCCAAAAATGAACAAACAATTGTAAATGTTTTCTAAATGTATTTCAGATATAAATTCAACATGGTACTTCTCTTTTGCATCCAAATTATTATTCTTTCAAGAATTGAATATTATTAAATGGGAAAAATAATTTAACCTAAACAGTTTTCTATAATGATGATGTTCCATTATATATATATACATATATATAAAGTTGATAATTTGTTACCTCCTAATTTTTATTTTCATCAAAGATAAGCTGTGCTGGTATCCAAATACATTTGAAGCCAATTTAAAAGATATTACTCATGAAAATGTTTCTAGGAAATTATAGGTGAGATCATCAGTTCAATTTCATTTTGATAGCTCTCTTAACTGTGAAATGTATTGTCTACAGTATTGCTATATTACCCAGGTAAGTAAATCAAAATTTGTATTTCTAGTTCCATTCTAGTTTTTTATTGTTTGCATTATTTTTTTCCAAAACACTCATCAGATTGACTCAGGTAAAATAAAAATTAAACTATTTTTTAAGTCAGATTTGAGGTTAGAGAATATTATGAGTTAAGGCAATATTTTTTTTTATATTATGCCATAACTGACTTAATCCCTGGCATTGAACATGGACTCCTGAGTGCCTCTAGGAATAGTCCCAATCACAATGCCAGGAGTAAACCCTGAGTGTTGCCAGCTGCAGCCACAAAACAAAAAGAGCAAGAAAGCAAAGCAGGAAAGCAAGCAATGTTAAATTAAACTGATTTTTATAACAATCACGATTAGACTTTTATTTACATAATTGTATCTGGGCAATTAAAAATGAAATTATTTTATTTTGGTTTTGTTTTTTGGGCCACACCCAGCAGTTGTTAGGCATCATTCTTTGTGGTCTCAGGGAACCATATAGAATGCCAATTAGATTGACTGTACAAACATAGCAAGGTACCTGCTTTATTCTCATTAGCTCTAAATTGACTAATTTTAATAATGAAGTAATCTATTGATATTTATTTGGTACTTGGTAATATGAGAGTTATCACAATCATGATCACACAATCCCATTAATCGTTGATTTCTCAAGTGGGCTCAGTAAACTCTCCATTCGTCCTATCCCTGAGATCTTAGAAGGCTCTCTCCACTTGGCCCACCAATGATGTCGTTGCACTGGAGACTCTTTCAGGGTCAGAGGAATGAGATCCAGCTTGTCACTGGCTTTAGCATATGAGTACATCATGAGAAGCTTGCAAGGCTGTCCCATGTGGGCAGGAAATTCTCAGAAGCTTGCTAGTTTCTTCCAGAGGGAGAAGTAGGTTATAAGATATCGCTTCTGGAAGCTTGCTTTTAAGTCTCTGGATGTTGGCCATTGATGGGATTACAAACACCTGGGTTCCTCTGCTGGTACCTTCATGCATGAGGCCTGTCTGAACGTGTGGAGAGGGGCCTCGAGCATGGCTGTGGCTAGGTTCTGGTGGTCTTCGGACACCGGGAGCTCTGCTTGAGGCAGGGAGGGAAGCTGGAGACAGTCCCCTCTGAGGGGCCCCGGAGAGTTATATCATATAAGAGTTATATTATTGCAAATAAAATTGCACAAGCAGTGTAGCAATATATATATATATATACATATATATATATATATATATATATATATATATGTATATATATATATGCACATGCACAAGGGTTACACCTGGCGATTCACAGGGGTTACTCCAGGCTCATGCACTCATGCACTCTGGAATTATTCCTGAAGTGCTTGGGGGACCATATGGGATTCTGGGAATTGAACCAGGTTGACCACGTGCAAGGCAAACTTCCTACCTGCCTATCACTCCACTCCTGTGTATATATGTATTTTATGATAAGATGTACTTAAAACTAGAACACCAACATAATTTAAAAATATCTTCTTAAGTGATAAAAATAGAAGGGCCAGGTATGTATCTCAGTGGTTGAGTATTTGCCTCATGTATGTGAAGTCCTAGGTTGTATCCCTGGAACCACTCACACAATAATAAAAATAAAATAATAAAAATAAAATGAAAATGAAAAATACAGGTGAATCAAACTTTCAGTGAAATAATAGAATATCACATAATTTAACTAAAAGGCCCACAATAATGTCTTTCTATTCTGCTACATAGAATTTTTATAGTTGTTTTTCAGTTAAACATTTGTAAATAAATTTTAAACTATAATTCATTGTGAAATATTTAATAAGAAGTTATGAATGTTATTAAACCGACTGTATTGACAAAAATATGACACTATGACTTTGGAGAAGTCAGTTTTTCTCATTTAAGTTTATATATTTCTTCATCTGTGAAAATGATACAAGTAAAATGGTTTCATTACATACTCTGTAATTACTGGGCTTTAGAAATAGTGAATTCACTGTCACTGATTTAGTTGAGCAGACAGATGGTAATCACATGCAAGAACACACGCTAATTAAATTTGAAAATTCAAAGTTTTGTTGAATTAATCCTATTTTAAATTTCAAAGTGTGCAGAGAAAAAAACATCTCTATTATAACTTAACTAAAATTAATAGCAACTTTCCCTCTTAGATATCTCACTAAAGAATATTATGGCATGAGACATATATATATATATACATATATATACATATATATATAAATGTTTCTAGTGTTGCTTATTTATGTTAACTTGTTCACTCCTTCTTCTATTTTTAGAGCTAGTTTTGTAGCATCTCCATGGCATTTATTTTATTTTTTATATTCTGACACTACTCACACAATAGATTCTGGGAAGGGTTTTGTTTATTTTTGTCTTTTTATTTATTTTTTGCCTTAAAGTACTTGAAGAAACAGTGTAATATCCCTACCCCAAAGTCAGCTGATTACTTATCTTAAATGCTCTGCAACCTTTATTTCCTTTATGTGTTCAAAAGCCTATTATTCTTCTTATTACTTCAGCAGATTTGTATTTTACCCTTACATTAAATCTAAAAAAATCATTCACTTCATTAACGTTCTTCCTCTCTCTTTGAGAGTGCTTTGCTTTTGCAACATTCCACTGTGTTTCTTTGGTTTTTATTTATGTACACTCTAGGTATGTATTAGAAAAGTACTGGTGAGGATGCTGATTCTCTACTACTAATTAATCTCTGGTTATTAAATATTCCCTATGTTAATTTTTAAGCTACAACTATTCTATTTCAGTATTTAAAAATGTTCATACTAGAAATAAATCATCAATGGTTATGTTACAGCCCCATTACCTAACTACAAAAATGTTATTCAAAGAAACATGAGTAATAATACATAAACCATCCCTGCCCCTCCCGAAATACAAACTATCCAGGGAACCAAAGAAAATGCATCAATATCAGTAATTTTTATGCCTTAATATGTATAATTTTGTTGATAAATTTAATACATTGTTCTCTTGATATTTAGATTTAGATTGCAGCTTTTCAAATTAGACTACTTGACAAAAATAACAAAATTTAGTGATTTCTTGTAGAAATTTTTTTCAAATAGCATGTAGTGGCCATATATTTGGGGTCTGTGACACGATATTCAACTCTGTTGCATTGGTCTACAGGTCTATTTCTAGCTCAATACCATGCTGTTTTAATTACTACTGCTTTGTAGTAGAGTTTGAAGTTGGGGAAAGTGATACCACCCATCTTCTTTTTCCCAAGGATTGCTCTAGCTATTCACGGGGGGTTATTGTTCCATATGAATTTCAGGAGCATTTTGTCTTTTTCTTTGAAAAATGTCATGGGTATCCTGATAGGGACTGCATTAAATTTGTACAGTGCTCAAGGACAGTAGGTACAAGGACCAGGGGGATTGCCCCATAGCTGGAAGCCTACTTCATGAGTGGAGGGAAGAAGACAGATGGAATAGAGAAGGGATCACTAAGAAGATGATGACTGGAGGAATCAGTCAGGATAGGAGATATGTACTGAAAATAGATAACGGACCAAACATGATGACCTATCAGTATATGTGTTGCAAGCCATAATGCCCAAAAGTAGAGAGAGAGGGTATGGGGAATATTGTCTGTCATGGAATCAGGGGAAGGGTGAGAAAGGGGGGGGTATACCAGGGATATTGGTGGTGGGGAATGTGCACTGGTGGAGGGATGGGGGTGTCTTATTATTGTGTGATTGTAACCCAAACATGAAAGCTTGTAACTATTTCACGGTGATTCAATAAAATTTAAAAAAAAATAGCATGTAACAGATGAAAACTTTTTTTTTTCTATTTAAACCATTTGGGCAATAATAACTGGAATTTAGATTATTTTCTTATTAGTAAAAATTTTTATAACTTTTAGAAATAATGTTTGGTGCAACTAAAATTACATATTTATTAAGATTTTTTCAGGGAGAATGTTTTATATCTATAATTTTAAAATTATATAGTACACTTCTATATATTTTAAAAATTAATAAAATATAAAACAGTTAAATATATAACTATAATATACTCATACTTCACCACTTTCCCTTTAAAATGACACATACTGTTCATGTACTTTCATATTTTATTGTAAATATATTAACTAGTACATTTTTTATTTACCCTTTCTTATATAAAATATAATTCACTATGTTTATTCATTACATCTAAGTCTTATTATTTTTCTTAATTATTTAAAATAGTTTTGAATAAAATTCATTGTATCACTGTATCACTGTCATCCAATCGCTGACTGATTTGCTGGAGTAGCACCAGTAATGTCTCCATTGTGAGATTTTTTGTTATTGTTTTTGGCATATGGAATATGCCACAGGTTACTTTGCAAAATTGTATATTATTCTAGGTATAGTTTCATATAATGTTACCAAGCCACATCCAGGATCAAAGAATTCCTTATACATCTCCCCTGCCTGATGTCTTATGGATTCTTCACTCAATTTCCTCTCTGGTAATTTTAGTTATGTGGTCAGAGTCCAAAGGTTTTTAATCATTTGACTTTGTGTGTTCCTATCCTTTGTTTTTATATATGCAGTATTATGTATATATATGTAAAAAACTAAAGCATGCCGAGGGGCGTGTGCACTCCTGGGCTCTCCTGGCAACTCTGTGTCACCACCCGCATTCAGTGCTCTGGAACCACAGTTTGTGGACTGGATCAGGACGGCCGGTGGTCAAGGACAGGCGAAGGAAGAACGAGGACCAAGCTAGTTGCTGATTAGTTACCGTTTATTCAAACGTCAATCTTTCTCATCTCCCACACTCCCAGCTCTGGCCTCTCTGCATCAACTCCAGCCTCTCTTCTTCTCTAATTTCTCCTCCTACTTCTATCTCCCACCTTGCCCTCTAGGCTACACCCAGCCAGGTAGCAAAATCAACATAAGAAAGCCCTTCCTGAGGGCAGGGCATTCCAAAGCCCTTCCTGACTCAAGGTTTTTTTTTTCCTTTCCTTAGTCCAAACACTTATTAACATCTTAATACTAGTTATTTTTGTATGGAAATAGCAAGAGATACATTGAGGCTTGCAAGGCAGCTCTGCTGGCAACATCTTGCCACAGGCTCAACTATAGCACTCAGGCCAGATTAATCACTCCTAACCCTAGCAGGGTCCAAATCTAGTTATCACTGTTTGGATCATGACAACATTTGTCCATGATCAAGCTCTTAACTTATAGTTAAGCATTAGGTGCTTTGACCAGGCCCATCTAGATGCCAGGGTAGCACACAACTCACCGCTTGCCCTGGGTCCATCTCGTCCCTCGTCAGGACCCTGTTTTTGGGGGTGCTAGGAAATAAGGGCAGCTGAGGCTTAGGTTGAGAGAACAGATGCCCAGGAGGAAAATATCATGTGGAGTCAAATGACTCCCAGGTAGCATTTGCTGTCTTCCTGTGTCCATACTAAAGGACATGGCTCTGAATAAACTTTGCAAAGAACTCAAGGAGAAGAGAAAAACAATATTTACAAGTCAACAGAACACTAAGAAAGAAGCTACAAATAAACAAAGAGGAATGGGAGCACTGTAACGCGAGTAACCCAATAAACCTAAACTACCTGAGGCTATGTTATCCTACACATATATATTATATGTATTATATATATATAAACATATGTGTGGTAATTCTGTATTTATCTTTCTCCTTCTGACTTACTTCACTTAATATGCGCCCCTCTAGTGTCATTCATGGTGTCCCAAAAGGCAATATTTCATCTTTTATAATAGCTTAGTAGTATTCCACTATGTGCATACACCATATTTTCTTTAGCCACATATTTGCACAGTTACTTGCATAAATTGAATATTAAGTATTGTATTTAATACTGCAACAAACAGGTGTTTGTATAGTATTTTAATGTTGTGTTCCTATTATTATATATATGCCATTCTCATAGGGGAGAGGATATCATAGTGTCATTTTTTAAAATTTCAGGATAACTGATAAAATATTTTATCATGCAATGTTTTTTTTTTTTTTTGTTATCCATCTTTCTTCTTTTGTGATTTTTTTTTACCCTACCTTCCACATTTTAGTGGTCTGGATTTTTTTGTTGTTATGATTAGTGAATTTACATGCTTGAATATTAGCACTATGCTAAATACATAGTGTGTGAGTGATAGTTTCTTTAACTGTGCAGAACTTTCTGTTTGAGGTAATTCCATTAGTTTACTTTGCCTTTGTTTTCTTTTCATTAGAGTTAAGTCCCTGAGTACATAGGAAGACAATATTTTAGATTTTTCCCTGTTTTATTCTATATTTTCTCATGATTTGAAGTCTGAGTACATAGGAATCCAATATATTAGATATTTCTGTTTCATTCATTTTTTAAATTATGTTTTGAAATTTAACTAATATCCAAGTATTTAATCCAAGTCTTTAATCCATTTGAATTCACTTCTATGCAGGATCTGACAGTAATTCAAATTCGTTATTTACATGTGGCTTTTCAGTTTTCTCATCAGCATTTTTATCGAAGAAACTCTCATTATCTTTATTTTATTCTCTTGACTCTTTCATTATAATGTAACTGCCCATATATGTGATTTTTTTTTCATTGGCTTTTATTTCTATTCTATTGATAGGTCTGTTCTGATTCCAATACCACAGTATTTGATTGATAAACTTTAAGTTGGGGAACATGAAGTCTTCATCCTTCTACTTTTGTCTTAGAATTATATTTTGATGATATATGAAGTAGCATTTAGTTGAAAAATGTTATTTGGATTTTGATCAGGAATATATTGAATCTGAATACTGCTTTGATTAGGCTGGTTTTTTGGGCAATATTTCGCCAATTTGCGAGCACAGAATATTTTTCATCTCCTTTTACCTCTACTTGTCTTAGCAGAAAACTGTAATTTTCAAAGTACGAAATTTTCATTTATGTTTAAATGTTTACTAATGCTAATCATTTTAATATGATTGTAAGAGTATTGAGACTGATGGCTAGGGTTCAAACCTGGCTGTGCTTACCTATCTGTTCTTACCCCTAGCTCTGCTTAGAAATCACTCCTTGTGATAATCAGGGGACTCTATGTCATGCTGGGAATCAAACTAAGGACATCTCCAAGCAAGAGCATTGTATCCACTCTAGTGACCCTCTGTTTCCAGGTTGATTAAACACTTGTTTGCCTACAGAAATGAAAGCAACAAAACTTTTGTACATTGATTTTGTAGTCTGCCACCTTAGTGCTTTAATTATTGTTTTATAGATTTACTTTTTTTCCTGAAGCCTTTAGAATTTTCTGTGTGTATATTACATCACCAACAGATAGTGGTAGCTTTAGTTATGTTCCAATTTAAAATTGCTTTTATTTTCTTTTCTTGTGGTAGTTCTAAATATTACCACTACTCTTTAAATAATGTTGTGAGGGTAGGAATTCTTCTGTCTGATCTTAGAGGAAAAGCTTTCAATTTTTATATCTGAAAATAGAATTATTTTAATTTTTTCTATATAATATTAAATGTCCTGAAATGTAGTCTTTCTGTTATTTTGTTTGGTGTTTTCAATCATATTGAACTTGTCCATTCTTTTCTCTTCATCTCTTGATAAGATTATATATATAGTTTATATATTTCCTTTAGTTGATATGGTATATAAATATTTGTATATAAATATAAACCATACTTGTATCCCTGCATAAATGCAACTTAATCAGATTTATAATATTTTAAATTTATTTTAAAACAGATTTTCCTAATATTTTACTGTGGGTATTTAAAGCTGTATTCAAAAGGGTTATAGGTAAGTCCTTTTTTGTTTTGTTTTAGGGATATTTCTGTGTGATTTTTTTTTTTCATTTCTCACTGGAAAGCACAAAGACTGTTTCTGTACTCTTTATGTAACAGAGTGAAGTTGGTGGCATTAAATGTATTTGGAAGAATTCTCTACTTTCAGTACTTTGGACGAACTTGAGGACGATAGGATAGATCATATTTGGAGGATAAAACTCACCAGAGAAAGCATTTCTTAACTTTTCTTTATTGAGAGACTTATTATAGTTTTAATTTTCTGTATGTGATGGATCTTCTAATATTTTCTATTTCCTCCTTATTCTTTGAAGGTTGTAGGATTATACGAAATTTTCAGATTATTTTCTAGGTTATAGATAACTAATGTAAACTTCTTTGTAGTAGTATATTATGTTCCATTGCATTTCTGTTGACTAGTACCTGACATTTCATTTGCTCTTAACAGACATCTCTGAATGTAGCAGTTATGTATACCTAGGTAGAAAACAGCATGACGAATGACCTGGCACCTGAGCTGCGCAGGAGGAAGAGAGCTGTGTGAGACGCCTTCAAGAGCGTCAAAGAATTTGTTAAGAGGACGAAGAGCCTCTAGCTCCGGGTACATCTTTTTGATTCCATTCTTCCTTCACTAACATACGCCTCAGACACCTGGGCCCTACAATAACAGGATGAGAATGCTATTCGGGTCTTCCAAAGAGGAATCAAAAGAGCTATGCTTGGAGTAACACATTTCTCTCAAGTGAGAGAAGGAATAAGGAGTTTCAACCTCTGTAGAAGATTGAAATCAGGGACACTGTCTCATTTGCCAAAAATGGAAAATCATATGGGCCAGATTTGCAATTTGGCTACAACAGCTGGACTAGAGCTATTACCCACTGGTTTGCACGGGACATCAAAAGAATGTCTGGCCACCCACCTATGAGCTGGTCAGACTTCTTCATCAAGACTCTGAACAAATGGTTTGAGGCTCTTCATGTTCCTGAAGCGAGCAGACGCCATTGGGCTACACTAGCAAGCAACAGGAGATAATAATGGAGATGTTATTAGCACCCGCTTGAGCAAATCAATGAGCAAGGGGATGACAAGTGATACAAGTGATTATAGAAAATTTAAAAAAATGAATTCTAAAGTCAAAAGCATTAATAGAATAATAGTTCCATTTATTATCATTGGGCAGAAATCAACAACTAAACCTCAAAAAGGTAATAAAAATTTTAACGAAACTGAGAACTGGTTCTTTGAAAGAATAAACACAATTCTTAATCCTTTATTTAGGCTTACTAAGAAAAAAAGGTGATAAACATCATTCTGATGTTTTTATTAGGGGATTTATCACCTTTTTTTTCTTAGTAAGCCTAAATAAAGGATTACGAATTGTGTAGCCCAATGGCGCCTTCTTTAAATCAGTGAACATTAAACAGAGCAACATCTTGAACTCTCGTGAAACCTCAATGAGATTGGTCACCTTGTGGATATGGTTGCTTGTGCTGAATCTTTTTCGGAACCTGGCTTGCTCAGATGGTTTTCCTTCATCTAGTGTTCTGCCAATCCTATTCAGGATGACTTGAGAGAACAACTTCTAGAGGATGGACAACAGGCAGATTGGGCGATAGTTGCTGATGTTGTGAATGTCTCCCCTCTTATACAACAGAGCGGTCCTGCTGGTTTTCCATTGGGACTGAACCTTTCATTCAGACAGGTAGTGTGTGAAGAGCTGAGCCAGTGTATTGGCGAGTACTGGTGGCAGATTCTTCAGGTGTTCAGGTCTGACCTTATCTGGAATGGATGCTGTACGTTTCTTTGCTGATGAAATGGCATGTTGTATTTTGGAAGGGAGAACTCTGGGAAGGATATATCCATCCTGTGGAATTTAGTATATGGGCAGGTGGATGTGGCTATCAAAGAGATCCAAGTAGAAGTCGTGGATAACCTTTTCCATTGCCCTTCTGGAAGATGTGATAGATCCAGCAGGACATCGAAGGACAATCATCTTGGTCTTATTGTTGGTGAAGGACAGGCAGGCCTTGCAAACACTATTCCCGGTTTCTGCCGCATTGGCCAATACTGCTGCCCCGCTGTGCTATTACTCCAGCCCCTCTTTGAGGTCTTTCTTTATGACTTATCCACACAGCTTCAAAATCTTGGATGTTAGCTTGTGATTGCCTGAGGCTGGCACCAAACCACATTGGCAAATGAGCTCCAGAGTTTCCCAAGACAGGTGACTTTTTGTGGCTTTCCCACTCTTGGCATTCTTTCCGCTGTCATGGAAGTGCTGAACCAGTCTATCATATTCCTCATAGATGTTGTCAAAAATGGCATCTTCCCATATTGCGACAAAGAGCTCCCAGTTGGTGGTCATTCTGGGAGTTCTCTTCTTAAATTGCAGCCCTTTCTCCACACTCCATGAAGAAAAATTTTGCACAAAGGAGACAGTGGTCTGATCCCATTTCAAATTTTGTGACAACAGAGACATCGGTCAGGCAAAACCATCGATTTAATATGATGTGGTCAATTTCATTGTGGAACTGTCCACCAGGAGACTCCCATGTCCAATGTTTAAATTCAGCCTTCTGAAACTGCGAGTTACCATATATGGGCTTGGTCGACATGATGACTTCAGACAGTTTCTCACCATGTTCATTCCATTGTAGGCCGTGGGTCCAGGTGTGGAGTTCTTCGGTTGATCTTCTCGGTCCTACTTGGCATTAAAATCATTGACAATGACCTTGTATAAGATGTGTTCTTCTTTATAGAACTTCTCCAGCTTCATACAGAACTTCGCATTTCCTTCTTTGTCGTAGTTGGATGTTGTTGCTTAGATGATGAAGATAGAAACTGCCAGCAATGAGCCACATCTATTCAAATATAAGCATCTGATTTGGCTTGTTAGGCATTCAAACGAATCAATGCTCATGGCTAAGTTCGTGTTGATGAAGACACAAACACCACAGATGCCTCTACTGTCACCTGTTCCTAGGAACAGTCCTTCTCTAGCTTTGAAATCATCGTGATGTGATCGAGGTCTTCTAGTCTCAGTCAACCCAGTGATGTTGTACTTGATCTTCTGAGCTTGCACCATCAGGTCCTCGATGCATGCTTCCGATACCAGTGTACATGCATTAAAAGTGCAGACAGTCATTTTAGTCCTTTTTCGTTTTGGTAGCCTATTTTGGTCCTGGGATTTTAGCAGCCTCTCCTTGCTTGAACTTCTCATCACTGCCGTATTGGGGGCTCTTCCAGGGTGTGTGGCCCATTTTTATTACTGTTTTTGGCCAATTGAATGCACCACAGGTATCTTGCCAGGCTCTGCCATGCAGGTTGCATGGTGGTTTGCTCTTCACCCATTGGCACCATTGGCACTCCCTCGCCAAAAAGAGGCTTTGAACCAGTGAATTTTCTATAATATTATATAAAATTGTTCACTTAAGATTTTTCTTTTTGAGAGGGATGGGAAAAAAAAAGATTTTTCTTTTTTCCCAATATATGTCCTACTGCCATAAACTTCCCTCTTTAGTGTTACTATTGTTAGGTTCCATTTAATCTATAAATTCATGTCCTTTTTTTATTCTTTTCCAGAGTTTTTTTAAAGCATTGCTTTTTTTATTGACCAAATATTTATTTAGTAGCATGGTGTTTAGCTTTTTTATTTAGTTATTTTCCCATTTTATAACTGTTAACTCAAAAAATAGTTGATTAATATTTTAATCAATCAAAATGCCAAGAAATTTAACATTTGTTTGTGACCCAATATGTGCAATATCTGGAGAATATTTAATGTGCATTTGACAAGAAGACATATTCAGATTTTCTGATGTTGAGTGCCTTTTAAATATCTATGAAGTCCATCTAGTCCCATTCCTCATTTAAGACTGCTGTTGTTTCTTTGCTAATTTTCTGTTTGGTTGATCTGTCTATTGGTGGAAGAGGGTTGTTAAATACCTCTACAATTAATATGTTGCTGACAATGTCTCTCTAGAGGTCTGCTAGTAATTGCTTTATATATTTTGAAGCTTTCCTCATTTTGTGTATATATGTTGACTTAATGCTATCTTTAGTGAATAGATTCATTTTCTAATCATTATGTAATGTCAATTCTGTCCCTTCTTGCCCTTTTTAGATTTACACATATTTTTTCTTATATAAGTATACACTGTTTGTACCTTTGGTGATTAACACTTGTTGTGTTTTTTTCCCACTATTTTCTTTATATTTATTATTTTAGCAGAAATAGATCTCCTGTAGTCATAATATTAGATTTTGTTTCTTAATACATCTTTATAATATCCACTAATACTTACTAAAATTAATGCAATATATTGCCAGTTTCTATGTTGATTCTTGGTGTTTCTATAATATGTCCATGTCTCTTATTTTCTTCCAATGTACTAAAGTACATCTACTACAAGGTATTATTTACCTTTTTGGTAGAGACTATATTTTCTCTGTCTTTTATTATTTGACTCATTTAGCTTTAAATGTTATCATATAATTTATATAAAGTACTCTGAGTTTGTAACCTATTTTAAATCAAAATAATGTAAATATGCAGTTTATCTGAGTCATTATTTCCCATTTTTTTTTCAGGTATCTTTCTACTTCTAAATGAAGCTCCTTTTCCTATTATAACTTCTGATTTTTTTTTTACTGAAGAACCTGTTTAGTGGTCATATTGTCTTTAATTTTTGTCTTAAAAGCTCTCTATCCTTTGCAACTGAATAATGACCAGAATGGGTAACATATCTTCGGTTGGACTTCTTTTCCATTTAGCACTATGATTATTTTAAGTCACCTTCTTCTTGCCTGTATAGTTTCTGTTGAGAAATATATTGTTCTTTAGGGACTCTTGTTATATATGAGTCTTTGCTTTTCTCTTACTGCATTTAGTATACTGCCTTTGTATTGTTTGACACCTTAATTATATGATGTAGCATTCATCTTCCAGGTTTTATTTTTTATTTTTTCATAGTAATAAAATTAGACATTTTAGGAGTGAATTTTTTTCATTTATTCTGTTTAGAAATAAGAGCTTTCTCTATATGGATTTCTAATTTCTTTCTCAACTTGGAGAAAATATCCACTATTAGCCTTGTAAATAACTTCTGCCACTTTCTCTCTATGAAACACATATGATGTCAGTGTTGTTCCACTGAGGATGTCCCCTATGGCTCTTATGCTATCTTTGCTTTTAATACGTGTTTATTTGCTTTTCTTTTTTGATGCTTTAAAATATTTTATATTCATGCTTACTGACACTATTTTTATTGTCTTCCTTTATTTTTTGCATCAAGCTCCTCTACTGTGCTTTTTTATTTTATAGTCTATAGCCTTTAGCTCTGTGATGTTACTTGGAATCTTCTTATTTTTCCCTTTATTTTCCTTGCTTTGTCTATATCTATTCTACTTACTGTCTCATTCTCATTTTTTTCTGATATTGTCCTTACTTTGTCTATTTCTATTCTACTTACCTCCTCATGTTATTAACAATAGAAATATTGTTGTAGAATTTTCTTCAGGTAGCTTGACCATGTAGGATGGCTGCATTTAGTTGGGTATCTGATTTTGTATATTAGATGATCATCCCAAATTGTTTTCTGAATCCATCCAACCCAGGATTTCCTAGATTTCCCATTATATCTGTTTATCTGTTTCCTTTGAGGGTATAATAAGGGAATGAAACTATTTATGACTGGACCTAGGTGATGGCCAGAGTTTGAATCTTTGAATAATTGATATCAGCTGTTTCATCTGAAGTGACCTTGGAGTGATCAGATTATAGACAGTTACAAATTCTTAACTTTAGTTGTGGTGCTGAATTAGAACATGTCAGGAAGTGAGTGGGAAGTGATTAGCCTCTAGCATCTGCTAAATTGCTATGGTCACACATCTGAATGACTATTCCTCTGGGGAAAGTTTCAAGCCTCAATGCCAACTAGTGGTACAGTATATACAGAGACTTTTGGGAACATAACTAGTCTAGTCATGAATATCAAATGAATACAGAAATTGATGAGGATTTTTCAGACTAGATATGTTTGGGGAATATCAGTTTTATTGCCTATTGGATATTTGTGATTTGTTGGCTTCAAGTCAAGTAGGAACTGGTAGTGGGCGGATATTTGTCAAGTGTTTACACCAATTAATTTTGTTTTGTTTGGGGGCCACACCTGGCAATGGTCAGGAGTTACTCCTGGGTTTGCACTCAGGAATCACTCCTGGTAACATAAGGGTACGGTATCAGGCACCAGGGATTGAACCCTTGTCAGCAGCATGTAAGGGAAGAGCCCTACCCATTGTACTATCACTCTAACCCCTACAGTATATTTTTGAGGTGTGTGTTATTGGATCATGCCTGGAAATTACTCTGGCCCTGTACTCTATACGTAGGCACAACTCCTGGCAATAATTAGTAACAATAAACTTCAGGGAGTAATCAATAACAATACAATAAATAAACAATAATTGTGTTGGGGATTGAACTGGGATTGGCAAAATGCAAGGTAAGCACCCAAAGCAGCTACTATCTCTCTGGCCCAATATTTTATAGTTGTCTTTTTGCCACCTTCTAGCTTAACTATATATTAGTTGAATTATTTGCATGGAGCTCTCATCAGGATATTTGCTTGCAGAGCCTATTAGTAAGTATATGTACTTCCAGTGATACATATTCCAGTGATGCTATCAAACAGTTGTGAGATGATGCCAAGATATTGCCAACAGCAACTCTTATCCCAGGATATCCTATAGATTGTTGCCATTTGTTTGCCATTTGTTGGTTGACACTTTAGGCTCCTTTTTACTCTTTGTTTTGTTTGAGTCCACACCCACCCTGTTCTGGGCTTACTCTTGGCTCCGCAATCAGGGATCTTTCTGAGCAGTGTTTGGAGACCATATGGAGTGCCTGGGATTGAACCCAGGGCAGGCATGTGCAAGAAAGTCATCCGACCCACTGAACTCTCTTGGCTTTCATTTGGGCCCTTCACTGTACTATTTTACCATCTTCATATTTGTGAAAGTGGCAATAGTAGTAAATAATCCTTCTTTATTTAAATAATTAAACTATTTTAGGATTTTGCTATCTTAGAACATTACTTACGTTTTCTCTTTTTTTTCTTTAAGTTTTGGTGGTCTCCTTTGCAGAGCACAGGTGTCCGAGGGACCATGACTATAGATAATTAGCTAACCTGACTAGGTGGTACAAATCTATGGCTTGGTGCTTCTTTAACCTCATTCTTGCTGAGAGTCACGAGTACCACTCCCGTGATACTCACGGAACTTCAGAGACGAACAAGCATGCTTTGGACATCATGTGATGACAAAGATTGGGGCTTGCACATACAAGCTATATGTTCTTTACCCTTGAACTATCACCTTGACTTCTAATAAGTTATTTTGTAACATAGGTGCATTCATAGAAAGATGCTAGCAACACATTAGCAGTTTCTCTAACCTGATAAATTATTGTCATAGAGAGATATATTAACACACATGTCCAAACATTTGTAATATAGTATTGTATGATCATTATACTATATTCATTTACTGATAAGAAAACAACTAAGTATTAATACTAATGCTTTTCACTTTTAACACAATTGTTTAAAGTGAAAATTAATTGAAATAATGATATATAAATATTAAATACATCTAAAGAGAACAGATATCATTATATTACTTAAACTTAGAAACCACAAGTGCACTTCTTGCCAGATATCTAGAAATAAAAAGGCATAAATACAAGGTGAATCCTTCTGCCTCTAATGCCAATAGATTCCCTGGTGAATGAAGGTCAGTTTATTCATTAAGATAGTTGTGTGGAAAAAATAGCATCAAAAGAAAATATTTGAAGAAATTTTGTTCTCCTAGTAATGAAATGCCATGCAAGATATATTTTTATGGGGAAAGGATCTAATTTTTTTTAGTTCTTTATCATCTTGAGAAAAATGTATTTGGTAGCCATCAATAGCATTACATTGGAAAAACACAGTTTGGAATTTTATGTACTTTTATGCATTTATCTGTGTTTAAAACTTATATGTATAAAGTTTTATTTTATATTTATTTCATTCTATACATACAAATTTTGGAGAAAAATAAATGACATGTTTTTCTCTCACACTCATTCTTATCAACTTTTCACAACTACTATCCTTTTTACCTCTTTTTACTCAGAACAGCATACTTGACATATATTGGAAAATCAATTTTTTTTTTCTCTTAAAAAGTAGACTTAGTAGAGTTACTGGAAGCAGCATCAAAACCTAAAATTACTAAAACACTTTGAAATACTGCACTCTAAAAAGAGAAGTTTTATTATCCCAGTTAATAATAAGCTACTTCATGATCCAGTTCCTCAATAAAAAGAATGGTTGCTTACATTTTCAGATGAAACTTATAAGAAAATTAGAAAGAAAAAAAATGTAGAGCTTTACGTTTATCTTCCAAATCAGTACTTAAATTAATAATAAAAACTACATTTCTTTGCAAATATTTTACAAAAAATTATTTAAATAAGTTAAAAAACAATTTTACTAGGAGAAGAAATAGTAGTGTGATAAAATGAAGGTGATATACATTTTTATATAGTAATGGAGAAGTTAACATTTAATTTATTTACTCATTTCCCAAAAACAGTAACAAGTCTCTCACCGGAGACATTACTGGTGCCCGCTCTAACAAATCGATGAGCAACGGGATGACAGTGACAGTGACAGTGATTTATTCACCTATAAATATATAGTATGCTATTTAGGGTATTGACAGTGTTCTCATAATGTCAGGCTCCATTTCCTTTTCTATTAAATTAAACTGTCCTGGTATTTGCTATGTAGTACCAATTTTTCTGATTTATTCTACATATGAAGCATAAATGACAAGAGGAAATATAAGAAATGACAAGAGGAAAAGATGTGTTTATGTTCAACTCTTTGACTAGCAATTAGATTGATTGGATAGTGAATCTTTTTTTAAAAAAAATACTACTACAAGGATGTACATTCTGCCAACAAAACACAGTGGAGAAAATTTCTTATAAAAGTCAATTGTGTGGAGTTCAAGTGATAGTACAACAGACAGAGCATTTGTCTTGCTTGTGGTAGACCCAGATTTGATCCCTGGCATCCCATATGACTTCCCAAGTCTGCTCAGAGAAATCCCTGATCTCAGAACCAGAAATTAGCCCTGAGGACAGTTAGTTGTAACTCAAAAACAAAATTTTAAAAATTATTTTTTTAAGCCAAGTGTATATTTTATGTCTACCATTTTATCACAAGAGACTCTAGGATCAATCCAACAACTTGTATTTTTGAAGTTCTGAGACTAAAAAATAATGCTTTTGGGAAAACAATGAAAGGAAGGTAAGAGCTTTTGTTTCTGCCTAAACAAAGAAGAGTAGAATTGCCAGGGCAGAGATTACAGGCTTACCAGGGGGGTAGGTGAGGACTGACTATACTCAGATTTCTGGGACCACAGAAGAGTCCTAAGGGGGGCGGAGGGTTGAATGTGAACAAGTGAAGTGACTGGGTTCTAAAATTTTGGAATATATATTGCTGTAGGTTATTTCTCTCCTTCCATGCCATTAGTGCTAAAACTGTAAGTCAAAGCTGCGGTTTATATTTCCTAAGACAGTAGAGGTAGACCATAGACCCATTTCTATGACGGTTGTGGGTAGGCAGACTAGACTTTGGAGACACAAAGAGTAGGTGAATCCTTCATTTTCAGTGTGACATAGGACCCATCTGGTTATTGTAGGCATTAACTTCTATCCAGGTTTTATCATCTATCATCTATCTATCTATCTATCTATCTATCTATCTATCTATCTATCTATCTATCTATCTATCTATCTATCTATCATCTATATTCTATCTATTTCTCTATATATTTGTGTTGCTATTCTGGCAGGTGGTCACAGACCACCTGAGGATTGGCATGGTGCACTGGGGACTGATCACTGGCTACCCAGCTAGTCAACAGTGAGGGATGGACAAAGAAGTAGGGGTCACCAGACTGGTTGTAATCAGTGGCTGTTTATTCAAGCCTTGCAACATTAGTAATAGAGAAATCAGGAAGGGTTGGGGGTAGCAATTACACGTAGGTGTACTTGAACATTATCATAAACACTGAACAGATGCAAAGCCCTTCCTTCAGGGGAAGTTCTTCCTCCAGGATAAAACCTTATCCAAGTGCTCAGCACTCTAGATTCTTGTTTAGAGATCCACGCAAAGGCAGAATTCCACCTAAGGGTGTATTGCTTTCTCCTCTGCTTAGCCAGTATTCATTCAAACAATAATCTTAAATTTACCTCTTTCTCTAAGAGCTTATTTTTTTGTTTTTGTTTTTAAATTAATTTTATAAGGTTGTTCACAAAACAATTTACATTCAACATTCCAACACCAATCCCACCACCATTATACCTTACCCACCATCATTATTTTGAATTTTTCCAACCATCACCCGAGGCTGCCCCAATAGCAAGCTCTAAATAATTTTTTCTGTATTCTTTGTTATAAATAATTCCCTAAAAATGATCAAAAAAAATGTTTCCCTAGAAGAAACGGTGTGAAGATTGTTGTCATCCTGGAGCCATTGAGCCCTTGTAAAAGACATTACTAACATTTTGTTACTGGTTAAGCCTTGTGTGCAAATATTCTCTTAATTTAGATTGGTTACCTTCTACCTTGCATCCTATTCAATGTGTGCTACTCCTGTACATCAGTGGTGTAGAGTATGAGATGTCATGTTCAGAAATTCTAAAATTTTAAATAAGCTTATACAGCTGTAGTTACATTTTTACTAGATGATGACTTTGGGGTCTGACTCCTCTCTGCAGCTTGCTGATTTTTTCCAAGATTTATTTGTGAGTCTCTGGATCATAGCTGGTTAATGAGTTTTGTATGGTGCAAGAGACAGTTTGTGGGAGTAACTGCCAGGCTTGAAGAATAGGGAGGATCGCTGCAGGGGAGGTCACCCATCCCTGACTCTGTGAGAGCTTGGGAATTTTGGTCACAAAACCTACATATTTGGGGTTTTCAACATATTCATTCATGGATGAGGCTCATGTGAGCCTTTGAAGATCGGCTGTGAATATGGCGCGGGTTGAGTTCTGGAGATTTTTGATTGCCGGGGCTCTGTTAGGACAGGTAAGGGGATTCACTCACCTTTCTCATGGGTGCCCTGCATATGAGGTTCAGCCTGCACGTGGTCTAGAGGCATCTTTGCAGCTTGTAGATCTCTTCTGAGATTTTTTGTGAGTCTACTTATATTTACTTCTTAATAATATTGCTAGTCATTTTGTATGAGCACATTAAAAGGTATATTAAGCTTAATGGGTGGCTCTTTCTGGGGACATCTTGCTATATATCTCAGACTACAATCCTCAGGCTAGGTTAGTCTTTCCTAATCCCAGCAGCGTCCTTATTCAGTTACTTGTTTTGGGGTCATGTCAAAGTGTTCCATGACTATGACTATGTTTTTAACTAATTTTACTTCTTAAGATGCTTAGCCTGCCCCTTTTCAATGCCAGATAGCTTACAGCTTGCCCTGGGTGCATCCAAGACTGTTGCCAGGACCCTCCTTTTGTGTTATTAGAAACTAAGGTCAACAGAGGTTTAAGTCAACTAAATATGACAGATGCCCAGGAATGAATATTATTCAGAATCAATTAATGCTAAAAAAGCATAGCATTAACGGTCTTTCTGCATCTATACAGAAAAGGTATTGCACTAAAATTAACTATGCAAAAGACATAAAGGAAAGGAAAAAAAGCAATATTTCACTTACAAGTACAAAATCCAGAGCCCTCAGATGAATTTGACTTTACAAGTTGGGGGTCCGATTTGGGGATATTTGTGATTAACAAATGGGAGAAAGGAGCACAAAGGAGAGGGTAAAGATGAGCACAGACAATTGGGAATGGCTGATGGAATTGGGTGTGCCTCAGGAGCACTGTTCTGGGACTAACTCAATAAACCTAAGATCCCTGCAAATGGAGAAGGGACATATCAATGTTATTTCTTAAAATGCTTAGAACTGTAATACAACATGCATATATTATGTGTACATAATGTATGCACATATGTATGGATGCATGTACTTTCATCTAGATCACATACACATGTTTTGTTGAAGTGACATTGAATTACATTAAATGTTTTACGAGTTTATCATTGTGAGTTACATAAATATATATTACAGTAATTTTTATCAATGAAAGTCCATATATTCTAAATTTTTCTATATTAAATTCATTTAAATAATATTCTTAAAATTAATGATTAAAGATAAATAAAAAGTTATTTACCATAAAAAATCTGCAGCTTTTTCCTCTCTGTCCTTGACAGATAAAACCCATGTGATTTCACAAGGATCTCAGGCATGTACTTACCTTAGGATCTGTGTTCACTCAATTTCATAGACAGAATGCCTGTCTATACTTATACAGCAGATAAACTCACTCATTTCTCTGAGGTCTGTGCTCATATCTTACCTTATCAATAAATCTACCACATTTCCAAACCCACTCTTATTCTGCCATTAGTTCTGCTTTTCATCTCATTGACTTCTTACATAATATATGCCTATTTGTTATACCTTCCCTCTATTGCATAAAGTTCATTGTAATCAAAGTACCTGTCACTTTTCTTTCCTGATATTTTACTGCATTCTAAATGTTATCTAATTCAGATATACTTTTAAAATTTTTGACAATTTACTATTTATCTTGGAGTTCTTATGTTTCTGCCTTATGGTAACTATACAGATGTTTACTATATGAAGTGTGTTATTCAATTCTCTATTTTTATTCAGTGCATTAAAATGTTTCTAGAAACTGTTAGCTGGAACTCTTGCCTTATTCTTTAAAACTTGTTTCACCTTTTAATATCCATGTACTATCTGTCCAGCACAATTATAGAGGCTAATATTCTTTAAATTATCTTTAATAAGAGAGTTTCTTGCCTGCATGCCTGGCTGTCTTCCCCAGGGCTCCTCAGAGGGGATGGGCTCCAGCTTCCCTCCCCACCCCGAGCAGAGTTCCCGGCGGCCAAACACCACCTGAACCTAGCTACAGCCATGCTCGAGGCCCATCTCCACACATTCAGACAGGCCTCACGCATGAAGGTACCAACAGAGGAACCCAGGTGTGTGTAATCTCAACAACCAACATCCAGAGACTTAAAAGCAAGCTCCCAGAAGCAATATCGTGTAGCCTACTTCTCCCTCTGGGAGAAACTGGCAAGCTTCTGAGAGTTTCCTGCCCACATTGGACAGCCTTGCAAGCTTCCCATAGTGTATTCATATGCTAAATCCAGTAACAAGCTGGATCCCATTCCCCTGACCCTGAAAGAGTCTCCAGTGCAACATCCTTTGGATGGCCTAGCTGAGAGAGACTTCTAAGATCTCAGGGAAAGGATGAATGAGAGGTTACTGAGCCCACTCGAGAAATTGACGATTAACGGGATTTCGTGATTCGTGATTCATGATTCTTTTAGGAGCTTCACATAGGAAAATAATTAGTGCCATATTCCAGATCATCTGTGTTGTTGTTTTTTTTTGTCCCAGGATTTTAGGAAAATTTTTCTTATCCTTACTTCTCAGCAGTTGGGTCAAAAAGCTATTATTCTGCCCTTCTTACATGAAAATGGTCTTTATCATGAACATAGCCTTCCCATATCTAACAAACAATCTAGTTCTGTAAGAGTGCTATTTGGATACCCATTTTTACCCCCTTGGTGGGGAGGATTCCAGTTCATTTTTTGTTTCTGAAAACAACTGCTACTTACTTGAGACTTGGTGCATTAGACAACAACTCTACTCTACTCTCTCTCTCTCTCTCTCTCTCTCTCTCTCTCTCTCTCTCTCTCACTAAGACTATTTCTCTGTCATATTTCCCCTGAAATTTTTTTCTAAGCATTTGTATTTTTCAACATTCTTATTATTTTTAATAACTTTCATAAACAAAAGAGATGAATACAGTTTTCTACAAATCTTATTTGCTCTTTACCTTAATGATTCCTTTATTTGTGGACTATACCCAGTGTTGCTCGGGGCTAACTCCTGACTTTGTCCTCACAGATCACTCCTGGAGGACTCAGGAAGTGGGGTGGCAGGGATGATCCAGGGCATCCTTGTGCAAGCGTGCTCTTTACCTGCTGGACTATCTTTTTCTATGCTAGTTTTTCAATAGAAGTACTCTTTAATGGCATTTTGTAATGGTGAAAAAATAACAAAAAAGATTTAAAATCAACTTTTTAAAGTAGTGTACTAGTTCTGTATTTGCTGTAGTAACAAGTAACCACTATCTGTTATCTTGAATTATTACTTTCTAGATGGCTGGAGCGATAGCACATCAGGTAGGGTGTTTGCCTTGCAAGTGGCCGATCCAGGTTTGATTCCTCTACCCTCTCGGAGAGCCCAGCAACTACCAAGAGTATCTCACCCCCATGGCAGAGCCTGGCAAGCTACTTGTAGCATATTCAATATGCCAAAAACAGTAACAAGTCTCACAATGGAGACATTACTAGTGCCTACTTGAGCAGATCTATGAGCAACTGGATGACAGCGACAGTGACAAAGGATAGAAATTCCATACCTTTCTCACCAAGCTAAAATCAATTTATCTCTAAACCTCAGTTTCTACTTTTGCACTATAAGAAAAAAAATTTTTCCTTACAGAAATTTTTAGCTTTTAAAATTAACCATACCTCATAAATGGCCCCACCATTTTTTCTTTTTCCATTTCAGAGCCAAAAAAATAGTATTTCTTGCACTCTCTTGTCACATTTCTCATTAAAATTCTCTTATTTCCCACTGTAACCATTGGTAAGGATACACTTTATGAGTTGATTAGCATGTTATTTTAAGTATTTTATTTTTTAAGTATTCGACTGAAGCGATACACAGCGGGTTGGGCGTTTTTCTTGCACATGGCTGACCCGAGTTCAATTCCTCTGTCCTTCTTGGAGAGACTGGCAAGCTACTGAGAGTATCCTGCCCACATTGCAGGGCCTGGAAAGCTACCCATGGTGTATTCGATATATCAAAAACAGTAACAACAGGTCTCACAAAGATCTTACTGGTGCCTGCTCTAGCAAATTGAGCAACAACGGGACGACAGTGCTACAGTGAACTTAAAAGTATTTGCTTATCCAACTTAAATATTAAAATTATTGATATTGTAGCATTTTTTTTCTTTTTAGGTGGGTTACTCAACAATATCCTGGTCTATTTTTTGGCTTTGTCTTCAGAAGATACCTTCTAGTGCTTGGAGGATGATAAAAGGTGTCAGGGATTGATCCAGGCCAGCTGCTTGGAAGGCAAGCATTTTGTCTCCTCTTGCCCTGTAGAAAATTATTGATGGCTTAAATGTAAAATATATTCTTTACATAAGTGATCATAGTTTACTTTATCTCTGTTTAATTAATCTACTTAGTTTTTGCATATATCCCTTATAGTTAATTAAATGTTTAGCTTTTTCATCCAACTGATACATAAAATACAATTGAATGTTACCTCCCCTATCCTGTTAACTGTTTTTTTCCCCAATGGATCTTATGTGAGTAATAAATTGAAATAAACTAATTGATATAAAAAATAGTTATCAAATACGTCTTCAAAATTTGTGGTGAAGATTCCTTATTATCCTGGAGATCCAGTTTCTTTTCATTAAAATGAGTGCTACACCTCAGTTGTGTCTATGCATATGGCCAACTAGAATGTACACTCAATCACATCTTCATGGACTAGAACTAGTTTGATCCGGTGAATGTTTTCTAGCTCAGAACTCCAAAATTTTCCGCCTATGAATCTTTCAACCAAGGATTTTTTATATGACCTCTCTTTTATGTACATAAAATAGTTATAAAAAATAAACATGATCTGATGATAGTAAATTATAAATTTATTTTAAAATTAAATTAAGACATTTGTAGCCATATATTCAGTTTTGTAAGCATATATAAAAGCATGGCCTACAATTTTAGAAGGTAGTTTCTAGCTAAGAAAACAGGAAATGCCTTTAAATGGGAAGAGATGGAGAAAATACTTCCTCCTTTTTTGGTCCTATCGTTTGGAAAACTCAATTAGTCTGGAGAACTATTTTGCTTAATGGCAATGAGTCCAAGACTGAAAAAAAAAAAAAAAACAGTATCCTAGCATTGAGTGCTTATCTAAACCATTACATAGCATTTGCTGCCTACCCACTCATTGTTTGAAGCTTTATAACTTGCAGGAGCTTTGGAATTAACATTAGCCACTAGTGTTAATGAGTAAGCCACTAGTGTTAATGAGTGTTAACTTGTGAGTATATTCTATAGATAATAGCCCAGAAACATAAGTAAATATAATTTCTTGACATAACTCCTTCAACTACCCTTGTGATAATTATTTTCTCTTCTTTTCCCTATGCAGAGGATTACTCCTACATGCTCCTTAGATAAGGCTTCCTTCAAAAAATTTAGCAGCACCCAATTATTTTTTATTTGAGTTGATTTATTAGCACAGCAATTATAAGCACTTGACCCTTTCATCCATAGATTAAGGCAGCTTAATCTTTGTTTTAACTTCTGGTGTAACCTCTTGAAGTACAGATGTCTCCTGTAGGACCTGTGAGTATACAGTTTTTCTATTTAGTTTCTCCTTATGACTGTGAAATTGCTCTTCACATCAGGGCCTCTATTTAATAAATGTTATGAAGTCAAACATCTAATAACTCTAAGTAATTGCTATAATTTTGATCTGCCTGAAGTTGTTCTATGAAAATCCATAAGGTTGTGCAGAGTTGTTTTTTGAACTCCAGCCTTGTATTTAAAATAGTTGAAAATTCAGTAGAGATCGTTATTAGTTTTAGCAATTGATTGATCATTGGTTGAAATAATAACTAGTAACTGTACACTTTGCTATGCTGGAGCAGCGGACAGAGCAGCGGGCGGCTGAGACTGAGCGCGACCAGCCCCTGGGGGCCCAGAGCAAGATCCTGTTTGTGAGGAGCGACGCCGCCCGCGAGGAGCTGGCCCAGCTGGCCCAGCAGGCCACCCCCGAGAAGATCGAGCTGGACGAAAAGGAGGATGATGACAAGATGGACTCGGAGCCCAATAAGGTGCGTCTGGAGCAGCAGAGCTGCTCCGGAGTGTTCGGGAGCCTCAAGGAAGACAGACCCCAATAAAACCTTTGTTCGTACCACCCCCTCCCCAAAAATGCTGTTTTTCTATGACTAAAAATCTATATCTTTAGAAAGCAATAAAA
This sequence comes from Sorex araneus, assembly GCF_027595985.1. Taxonomy (NCBI): domain Eukaryota; kingdom Metazoa; phylum Chordata; class Mammalia; order Eulipotyphla; family Soricidae; genus Sorex; species Sorex araneus. The sequence continues at coordinate 55,357,868 of NC_073304.1, forward strand.
TGGACTTTTACAGAATTAATAGTTTTTATATTAAATTTGCTGATGTTATATAATATCTTTATTTCCACTATGCAATCTTACTTAAGGTTTCCATTTAAAAGATTGACATATACTCTGTTGTGGTATATGTGCACTGGAAATTGTACACTTGATGTCAGAGGATTCCATTGGCAATGTACTGGAATTTCACTTACTTTTGCTGGGCCGTGCTCGGTTGCTTCATGCTTGCAGTTTGGGTGCTTTATTATTGAGTTAACCCTGGGTCTTTATATGTTTTATTATCTCAAATCATTATGCATCAAAACACTATTTCCATAATCCTCTACCTCTAGATCTGTGAGGTCGATAATGATTAGAGAATGAATTTTTGCAATGAGGAATTTTTTATGTAGAATGTATGTTTTATGATTGGTTAGTATTAAATCACTTTATTTATTCAGAATTCCCTCCCCGCCCCCAGCAGAGCTCCCTCAGCCAAAGACCTCCGGGGCCTAGCCACAGCCATGCTCAAGGCCCCTCTGCACATGTTCAGACAAGCCTCATGCATGAAGGAACCAGCAGAGGAACCCAGGTGTGTGGGACCCTGGGCTGAGACCTCCAAGCCTGTTTGGATCGGGACTATGCCTCTTCCTCCCAGATTCCCCTTTTTCTAGTAGTTAGGGCCACACCCAGAACTGCCCCTGGTGCCCTGTAATCCCACTAGCAGCCAACATCCAGAGACTATAAAATCAAGCTCGTGGAATTAAGCTTTGAAGCCGAGCAACATCTTGTAGCCTAGTTCTCCCTCTAGGAGAACCTTGCAAGCTACCAAGAGATTCCTGCCCACTTGGGAGAACCTCGCAAGCTCCCCATGGCGTATTCATGGGGAGTAACAAAACCAGTAACAATGATGGGTCTCATTCCCCTGACTCTCAAAGAGCCTCCAATATGGCACCATTGGAAAGGACAAGTAAAGAGAGGGTTCTCAAATCTCAGGACTAGGACGAATGGAGATGTTACTGAGACCACTTGAGAAATTTGATCAATAGGATGATGATGATTTATACGGAATAGAGAAGAACATTTTGTTAAATTAATATAGAGGAACATATGTTCCTTTTTGTGTCAGACTATAGTATGCCCAGTCATAATCCTTTGCAATCCAAGACCTGATGGTAGGATTTATTTTATCATGTATATCTCTTCTTAACGATCTTCTAAAATAACTACATTTTTTCCTATTCCCACAACCCACCTTTTTTTTTTTTTTTTTTGCTTCACACCCACCTTTGCTGATGGTTTAGTCCTGGCTCTGTGCTCAGGGATTATTCCTGGAAGTGTCATACATGATGCTAGAAATGAAATCCAGGTAGGCATGTCTATCCTCTAAAAAATCTATCATTTTCCCTTTTATATCCCTTACATTATCCTTTGCTTTCAAGAAGTGAAACTCTAACAGATTTCACATTCTCCCTAAATTGCTAATTTTTTATTTATAAATCTAAATTTATATGGAATGAAAGCAAATTATAAAATATGTTAGTACTGTTTTCTGCCTCAATCATTATTCTATGTAGTTTGATTCCATTCATTGTTTGGAAATATTTGTATGTTTGGAGCCCATTATGTCATCTTATTATATACTTTTTCTTGCTTTATGTACCATTTAGGGAAAAGGAAGTACATAAAAATTGAGAACTGATTGCTTTTCTATGACAAATAATCTATAGTTTCAGAAAGAAATAAAATGGAATTTTATATAATTAATAGTTTTTATATTAAATTTGCTGATGTTATATAATATCTTTATTTCAAATATGCCATCTTATTTAAGGTTTCCATTTAAAAGATTGACAAAATTACTAATATCAATTAGAAATTACAAAGAAGTAACATTGGGTATATGTATTTAGGATAAATTACTACATCTCTGAATATTCTTTTGCTTTTAAGGATTGAATACTCTGCAAGATTATTTTTCCCCCTGTGATAGTTGGCCTAATTATATGGCTATAAAAGAAAATGTTATTTATTAGGTGTACATTTATTCTACTTTCCTCCTGCTGTGTGATTCCTTCAGTGTAGGCACACTGTCATAAAATTTCTATTATAAGAAGCCATTCCTTTCTTTGGATCTTTTCTCAGTTTATTATAAAATACTGAAAATAGCTTCTTCCTCTTCAAATATTTCCCTTAAATTGCAAAAGCTTAACATCCAGCAGTTATCTTAGGTATGCTTTAAATTAATATTTAAGAGCTCATTAGATGCAAAAGAGCTTGAAACATATATCATACATATCTTTTTGGAAATCTTTTAGTATAAGTCCACAGAAAATGTATTTACTATTATAAATTTTAGGCTTGGGAGAATGATAGTACAAAAAGATAAAGCAATTTCAAAGAATGCAATATAGAATCTTTATTATTTTGTCTAGTTTGAAAATGTTGTTAATGAGATATCTAGTGTCTAATTTCTTAAGGAGAGCATATTGTATAAGTTTATATAGTGTAAGAATAATCATTTTCTACCAAAATGTACCCAAATATGTTAAAAAATAGACCATAATAACTCAATATAGTTACCTATTAATATCCAGTTTCCCAGTCATTGATAGAGTTAGTACAAAAAATGCTTATTGGTGTTCATTATTTTAGAGATAGCCCCCTGCCCCATCTGAGTAAATATCACTTGCAAAACCTATTGTTATTATGTTTGTCAAATTTTCTAAAGCAAAACCTCTTAATTCTTTATTGTCAGTGTTTTAAAAATTTCTAAAAATATTTTGTTATTACAGTACTATGGAGTGGGAGCCACAGAATCTTTATTTGATGGAAGCAGAGCCAGGGAGGGTGCTTGCCCCGCAAGTCGCCAATCCTGGTTAGATCAGTGACACCTGCTAAGGTTTGCTGAGTTCTCCAGGAGTAATCCCTCTGTGCCCCAGGGATGTGGCACAAAAACAAAGGAGTATTTGAAGCCGCCTGAGATTGTTAGGTTTGAGAACCAGTGGTTAGAAGTGAAACTGCAAGAACAGAAGATGAAACCCTGGGGAGTTTTAGCATTTAAGATTGGGCTGCAAAGAACAGAAGATGTTCTTTCCCATTCCAGTGAAATCCAAGGATGTGCACCTAGGAAGTGAACTGAGGCTTGGTAGAACAGAAGGGTTGAAAGCAGGCTCAAGTTTTAGTCAAGGTGACCAAACACTGATACTGAAAACTAGTGCCACCAAAAATGAATTATAATCACAGTTGCACTAGTGTTTTGCGTTGGGGACCAGAATCCAGAATGCTAGAGTCCCTGAGATAGAGTGCTGTCCCTAGGTGGATCTACAAGAAGAATTTCCTGTGAAGGAAGAGCTTTACATCTGTTTATCTTTTTTCTTTTCCTTTTTTTTTGCTTTTTGGGTGGACTGGAGCAATAGCACAGCGGGTAGGGCATTTGCCTTGCATGAGGCCAAGCCGTCTTCCATTCCTCCATCCCCCTTGGAGAGCCCAGCAATCCACCAAGAGTATCCTGCCCGCAGAGCAGAGCCTGGCAAACTACCCGTGGCGTATTCAATATGCCAAAAACAGTAACAACAAGTCTCACAATGGAGACATTACTGGTGCCCGCTCAAGCAACTGGATGAACAACTGGGGGACAGTGCTACAGTGCAGTACCATGGCTACAATAGTATTAATGTTAATACTTTTGGTGTAAAGTTAATGTATCCTCAATACAACCACCCAAGACCTTTAACTTAAGAATTCTACATGTTCTGTTATTGGCACAAGAGTTATAGAAGTCTGATTTTGGAATTTTGATGTGCCTGCTTTGAGTAGACTGTTATATAATTTTTAAAATATTTATAAATAGGGATCTGGGACTTGCTTGAATTTTGTGAAGAACTGCAAGAAGTATTAAATTGTATGCTAGAAAATATTCAGATGAAATTTACTTTTGTTTATTTTTGGGGGGGAATTGGGGCCATGATTATCAATGCTAGGAGTTACTCTGCACTTGGGGATCACTCCTAGCAGTGTTTGGGGAACATACAGGATGCCACAGATCAAACTCTGTCCGGTCAGGTAAAAGGCTAGTAACCTTCCTACTGTTCTATCTCTGCAGCCCCATCAAATTTATTATTGACAAAAATAGTATAAAAATTTCACTATAAATTGTATTTTTAAGGAAGTAGCTGATTTAAGCCCTCTGCACTTAAAAGATAGCTTATTTAAATACCAACATTTTATCACAAATATTTACTCATTTAGAATATATATGAGAGGTTGAATAAAAGTTGAATAAACATTAAGGTTTACTAAATAGAAGATAAACTATATCAAGCCTATCATAAAAGTATCTGTATTCCATTTATTTTCAAGGACATATGTAAATGTATAACTTTGTTGTACCTGTGTACATAAAATCATGATTTAAAATAATCAAGTTTATGTTTACTACTAATAAACTTTCCTGATAATTTTGATTTTTCATCACTAATTTTCATGTGTTTAATTACTAGTTATTTGTGCATATATTTAAAAACAATTAGAAGCAAAAATGGCTTTCATCATAAAAGCAAGTGTGGTATGTTTTGAAATGAAATCAGAAATTTTAAATCTTTGTAACACTTATAAGTCCCTGCTTGAGTTTTAATTTGAATATGTGTGATTCAGCTATTTTTGCATTACTATTTGAACTTCTATATCTTCAAACTTATTACTCACAAGCTTATCAACGTGACACAAATCTAATTGCCCAGTTAAAAGTCATTTCAAAATATTTTGCATTGAATAAAAATTTAGAAATATTAAAATAGTTAAATCAAAAAAAGGTAGATCTCATTACACCGTTTAAATTCTAAATGCATCATGAGTCCATATTCCAATTTCCTTTTATAATTTTCATACCATTAATACTTGTGAAATATATTTAATAACTTATCCTAACAGTTTCTTTATGACCATATCCCCAATAGTATATTCATGAATGGAAAGATCATTTCATTTTCTATTTACTCAACGCTTTACTGCAAAATATTTTCTGGAATTCACTAAGTAAAATATAAAAAGAAAACTAGACGAAATGCTGAAATTTGTCCCCATTTTGACAAATTCTAAGAGTTCATGGTGTCTGAGCTACAGTCCAGCCAGTAGAGTGCACGTCTTGGCCGGGCTGACCTGGTTTGATCCCTGGCTCCACATACAATCCCACCATGGGTGATCCCTAAGTGCAGAATTAACCCCCAAACATTATCAGCTTTAACTCAGAGAAGAAAAAACAAGTCATTTCTTATCTGGAAAATGGCTTGAGGTATAACTTTAAAGAATTTAAAGCACTGATAAATGTGTTTTACAATTATTTTTAGTACACATTATCAGTGGGCTGGAGCGATAACACAGCGGTTGGGCGTTCGCCTTTCACGCGGCCAACCCGAGTTCGATTCCTCCGCCCTTCTCGAAGAGCCTGGCAAGCTACCAAGAGTATAGCCCGCACGGCAGAGCCTGGCAAGCTACCTGTGCGTATTGGGTATGCCAAAAACAGTAACAATAAGTCTCTCAATGAGAGACGTTACTGGTGACAGTGACAGTGACACATTATCAGTCTTTGATACTTTTTATAATGCTACTTTAAAATATCTTGCTCTCTCTATATTTGTCTATTTCAGAATGAACAGGAGGCTACAGTACAAGTAAGCTGATTATTAATTACATAATTATTTTCATTGTGGTGTAAGTTATGTACCTCCAACTACATGTTTTAGTGTATATGTCTGAGATTTGACACTTTTACACATCATGCACCATTACCACATGTTAAAGCTGCTCTGCTGAATCCTTCCCTCAGTTCCCTGTGTCTTTTTACTTCGATTGACTTGGGTTAGGTTTGAGGACCATCTGAGCAGTGCACAGGACAAATCCCCGTTCTGTGCTAAGGGGACACTCTTGATAGTGATTGAGGAATCATGATGTACCAGGATCAAGCCTAGGCCTCCTTGCATACACACAAAAAATAGTTTTAGCTCATCTAAGGCTAGCTCTCTGTGCACAGCTATGTATAATCAAAATCTTTCTAAGAAATTGAACATCTGAAAATAACTCTGGAATACTTTCCTATAATTTCATCTTTGTCAGGAACATATAAACTTAAAAAATGTATTATGCAATACAGCTGAGTTGTAAAAATAGTTACTTCTTATTATTACTAAACTTTAATTGACTGAGAGGAAAAATGATCATTCAAAACTCATGAAAAGATTTAACCATTCACCAGTTGAAGGTAATTAGCTTGTTTCCAGCCACTAATAATTAAAAATAAACCTTTCATATAAATATATTATCTGTCTGTCAGCTATCTTTCTGTGTACCTATTAATCCACTGAGAGGCAATCAAATTTTATTATTTTATTTATTTTTTTTGTTTTATTTTGGGGCCACACCCAGCAATGTTCAGGACTTCCTGCTGGCTCTGCAATTAGGAATCTCTTCAGAGGCTCAGGATAAGGTGCCAGAGATTGAACCTGGGGCTGCCACATGCAATGCAAGCAACCTACCACTGCACCATTGTTCTAGTCCCTGCAATCAAAATGTAGTAATCAGAACAGAAGCAGTTTAGGAGGAAATATGCATTTTGCCTTTTAATCTTCTCCCAGTATGTAAAAATTCTGAGACTTATTTTTGTTTGTTTTTGTTTTGGTGTAACATCCAATGGTGCCCAGTGCTTACTCCTGACTCTGTCCTCACAGGTCATTCCTGGAAGGGTTTGGAAGACCATATGGGGTGCCAAGGATTGAATCTACATCAGCCGCATAAAAAGCATGTGTTCTATTAGCTGTACTCTCTCTCTCAGACACTCTGATGATTGTTTGATTTTTTGTTTGCATTTTGGTTCATACCTAGTGATGCTCAGGTGATCATGTGGTGCCTGAAATTTAACCTACATCTTCCATGCAAGAAATCGCTGCACCGTTGACCAAATCCTCAGACAGATTTTTTTTGTAGATTATTCTTATGTTAAAGAGAATAGGCTTACAATAAAGGAATCACTGTATCACTGTCATCCCATTGCTCATCGATTTGCTCGAGCTGGCACCAGTAATGTCTCCATTATGAGACTTGTTGTTACTATCTTTGGCATATCAAACATGCCACAGTAGCTTGCCAGGCTCTGCTGTGCAGGCAAGGGCAGAGGAATTGAACCGGGGTCAGCCACGTGCTAAGCAAATGCCCTACCCTCTGTGCTCTCTCCAGCCGCAATGAAAGATTAGTAATAAAATTATTTTCTGTTCAAATATTAAAGGAAGATCAGAGATAAACTGAATAGTTCTCAAATTATATACCCAAATGAACAAGAAACAGATTATTTTATGTACATTTTAATAAAGTAATTAATAACTACTAATTTTTATAGAAAACATATGCTGCTGAGAGTATCCCTCAATCTTCACCTTTAAAGATTACCACACAGCATTTCACAAGAATGTTAGCATACATAAAATGCTGACATATAAGATATGTCAGTTAATATCAAATAATTAGATGTCTCTATAAATGCTGTATTGTTTGTATTGCTTTTAGTGATATATTTTGACTAATTATGTACTTACAAAACAGCACTCATAGTAGTTAAAATACAAAAGAAAATTCTTTTGTGATTGAAGTCACAGTTATGCCATTCACTATTCAAGTTGAAATAACTATTGATGAATATTATCATTAATATCAATAGTTTTATATAGTCAAAGATTTGGAAACCAATAGGTTTATAACATTAGATACCTCAGACTTCTACTATGAAGACTATAGTTCAAAAATTTTACCTGTTTTAAAACTTCAAGTTCTATTAGATTTATACTGGCTCAGTTTTTATGACAGGAAAAAATAATATGCACTCTAATATATTTTTAACTTTGGAAAAAGAAAGAAGGTACACTACAGCAGCAAGTATAAAAGTAACTTTCATATTTCTTCTATGAAACCATGCAGTATAGAAAATCTATAATAAAAATAACTGGTAAAGAAGTCAATTTTTATTTAAAAACCATAAAAATCTTTCAGAGGTTTAGAGCATTCCAGAAAATATTTAATTTGATTTGAGATGTTTTTCATTACTTCTCAGGCTACATTTTACTGCCTTTTGAAAACTGTAAGAAGTAAACTAAGGAGTCAATTTCTCTCTTTTATTTATTGTTGAGGTGAGTCTCTAAAGTGTGTCAAAGTTCGAATTATTCTAAATTTGGAAGTGCTGCTGCAAGAATTAAAATCTTAACGTGTTGCTCCTTCTCCCAATATGTAGATAGTGGTCCTGGTAAGCAGAACATCCCTATAAAGAATTGAGCAAAGTCTAGAGTAGTTATCTCTGTACTAAAGCTCTAATAAGACTGGAAATTTGAAAAAAATAATAATTCTTCAAGCCACTATCAAGGTCAAAGTACACTTTTCTATTTTTAGTTATTAATTTAAAAAAATCATAAGGCTCTGACCAATTTTGCCCTAAAAAGTTTTTCCTGATATTTCCTTATTAAGAAAAAGGAAAATTTTAAGATCACACTCTAAGGAGACAGTATTGTGTATGTTATAATTTAGAATTGCTTTTGCTTGATCTCCTATTAATCTCTTCCGGTATGATGGAATCAATAACATGTAGTCAAGTTTGGTTAGTTCACATATGATGAAAACAAAAATCAAGAAAATATAATTAAGAAACTAAATCTTGAGATGTGAAATAAAGATTCTGGGATATTTACTTGGTTCTTCAGGAAGTAGTAAAGTTTTGGATGCTCAATAGTTAATTTCATCATAAGTTAAATATTGACAATTTACAGAAAAATTATAAACAGAAACATTACATTATTTGTTATTAAAATGTGTATTCACCTTTACTACTGTACTTGATATGACTGGGTTTGCAATGCAGTCTAACAAAGCAAGTTAAGATCCTGAGGTGAAGTACACATATGTGTGCGTGCACACACACACACACACACAGCCCAAATATAGAAAATGCTAACAAAGCATTTGAAAAAATAAGTATATATCATTATCACTCATCAAAGTGTATATACATACTACTTATCATGCTTCAAAATGTTACTTATCACTAATTGAGAAGTAATGCAAATATGAAAACTTGAGGGCTGTTAATAGTGGTACTGCTTAATCTAAAGTTATTTACTTCTCGACAATCTGCAATGTTCTCTAGATAGATTAGTTTCATATTCTTTAGAAATATATATTTATGCCATTATATTCTTAAGAATCTGTAAACCATAGTATTTAAAATAACAATTGTCATGTGATATATAGTATAAAAATAAGAGAGAAAAATTATATTCTGCCCTATTTTCATATATGTAAGTATTGTAAAGCAGGTTAAACATCAGGTGAATATTCTCAAGAAAACTACCCAAGAAACTTTGGCAGAAATTGTCCTCAATAGAAAGTTATGCTGATTGTTATCTTAAATTGTCTGCTTAATTATAATATTCTTTTCTCTGTCTTGTCTCAAACACAGTTCCTGTAAAAACACTGGTGGTGATTTAGTCTCTAAATTTTTGATTTTTTGTAGATAATAGCTCTTTTTGACTGAGTTTTCCTTTGATTGTTTGATTACATAATAGCTAGTAAACTTTGGTTACCTACCTTTTTTAATATTTTACAATGATATATTAAATCACATTCTAGCTATTATTAAGATATATCCCATAATGTCTTTGTTCAGTTTATACTATTATTAATATTATAGAAAGAATGTTAACTTAATGTTTTATATGAAGCATGTATGTGTATAGATACAGTAATTAGACTAGCACAAATTAAAACTGAAACCCAGGTTATTTTTCTACATTTCTGAAAGCCTACTGTTGTAGTAATTTTGGTCAAATTAAGGTGATTTAGGAGCTCAAGTGGTAGTACAGAGGGTAAAATGACTGCACTGTACTCAACTGACCTAGGTTTGATCCCTGGCATTCCACATGGTCCCCTGAGCCCACCAGGACTTATCCCCGAGCCCAGAGCCAGGCTTAAGTTCTGAGCACCACCAAGTCACTGTCATTGTCATCCCGTTGCTCATCAATTTGTTCGAGCGGGCACCAGTAATGTCTCTCATTGAGAGACTTATTGTTACTGTTTTTGGCATATCCAATACACATGGGTAGCTTACCAGGCTCTGCAGTGCGGACAAGATACTCTCAGTAGCTTGCCAGGCTCTCTGAGAGGGGCGGAGGAATCGAACACTGGTCGGCTGCTTGAAAGGCGAACACCCAACCGCTGTGCTATCGTTCAGCCCAAGCACAAGCACCACCAAGTATGGCCCCAAAACCTAAAACAAAGAAATAAATAATTTCTTCTAGTTCATATTTTCCTCCCTTAGTTTTACATTGTCCTCTAGACTTTGAAGTCTTTCTTAAAATAATTTTATTGATATTTAGGTAAAATAATCACACAAAGTATTAGTTTGTATAATTTTGATGACACAGCCACTGTGCCTTCAGCATCACCAGTGACCATGAACCTCACCTCCACCACTGTTCCTCTCAACAGTCAGGCTCTTCCTCTCCCCATCCACGTATTGCTTGATAACCTGTTTTGTGCTCAAAGCCCAAATCTGTGAATTGTTAGATATTGATAATGCACTTTTTTTCATATGATACAGATAAATGAGGTCTCCCTGTATTTGTTCTTCTCACTTGTATTACTTCAAATGATTCTCTTTTACTTCCTTCAAATTATAGCAAGCTTCAGATTTTGTCTTTTGTTTGAATTTGCTTGGGGGTCACACATGGGGGGCAGGAGGGGCTTATTCCTGGCTCTGTGCTCAGGTAGCTCTCCTGGTGGTACTTGGAGGGCCATATGACATGCCAGAGACACAACTGAGGTCAGCTGCAGATGGCATACCCACTGCAATATCTTTTCAGCCTTCCTTCATATGACTATTTCCTGACGGTAGAGCCTCTTTGAGGAAGTGTCTGTTCATTTCCTCAACCAATATTTTTGATGTGACTATTATATTTTTATTGTTGAAACTTGCTAGTGCTTGACTTATGCTTGAATAGCTACTTATGTGATGCATTATGTGCAAATATTTTTATCTCATTCAGTGGAGTCTCTTTCAATGTTAGTCAAAATGTCTTATTCCAGAACTATTTCTCCAGCTACAACCTGTTATTTTTGTCATATGAAAAATCTTTTACTCTTGTATAGTATCATTCACTTATTATTAATTTTCTTTATAGATGTATCAAGGTATATTTTTAATAAAACAAGGAACATAACTCTTCTTACTTTGTTAGTTTTTGACAGTATATATTTCTATCCTTTGGTGTAGCCCAGTGACAGAAAAATTAACTACTTCAGTACATCTTGTAACATCTCAAAATACAACTGTCCCCTTTATTGACCACAGCCAATTAACAATGAAAAATTACTCCAACTCTAATGAAATGAATGGGGTTAGTTCCGTGCAGTCCTCTCCAGTGACAACATTTTCCTCAACCAAATGCCATGTTCATAATGCAGGTCCTTTTGCCACAATCATTATAAAACAAGCTAGTCTCATTAGTCTTGAAAATCTGTTCTTCCACATAGCCCTTTAGCTATATAATATTTAGCTAGATTTAAACAATTATTTTGTAAACTCCCAATCTAAAGGAAGAGTTCAGAATACAAATTTATTGTTGACACTGTATTATTTCCAGAAACTTGCAGGCCAGACAGCATTAGCAAAAAAAAAGGGGGGGGTTCTAACTTGGGGTAATATCTCAACTCTGGGAAATATATCTGTGTATTTTTCATTCAGTCTCAAAAAGAAATCTGACTGTGTATTTTTTATCTTTCAATCACAAAAAAATGCTATTCACAAATTTTTAAGGTAGGTTTTACCTTTTAAATTGAAAAATGTAGCAGTTCTATTTTTCATAACTCCATCAGGCTCATAATGGACATGACCTTAGGATTTTATAGACTGTCCTTATATACAGATTGGTGAATTTACATTTTTGAATGTACATATAATTAGAATAAGCATTGAACTCATACTGACTCATGCCTGAAAGAAGTTAATTTAACACAGGTACTTCTTTAGAGTGCTCATATGTGTTTGGGAATAAACAGCACTTCAACATTACGATTGGAACCATAATACACAGAAGTCACTAATAAAAAGCTTAAAATTTGACATGGATGCATCCTGAAAAATATTAAAAACTGGAGAATAGTATCTGAAACAAGAGGACAGACTGTTCTCTTGCTAGGCTTCAGTTGATAACTTGGATGTGTCTGTAAATGACAATTTCATGGATACAGACTTAAACATTAATAAGAAATTTAAAAATATAGGATTACAAATTATGAAGATTGAGTGCATACATCTAAAGCAATGTCAATATCAAAAATATTATACTCTATATTTTAATAATCCTGGAAATAAAGCATTTATGTTTAATAATGATCATTAATATATATGAAATAATAACCTATGCTGAGATTTTAAAATTATCTAGCTTAATCTAAATTAAGACACTATCAAATGCACACTTTTTGGCTAAAAAAACAGAGATAGGAAAATTTTATTAATTTTGTAAGTTAGCATACCTTGCAAGGGGTAATCATTTCAGCACGCATGGTGTTGTCAATAGTTTCTTCAAGATATCAAGACTGATGGAAACTTTTTTTTTCAATCACATAATGAAGTGATTACAATAGGTCCTTGAAATATTCATTTATTATGTAGCAACATAGATGATAAGAGCTTTGAATGGCAATGAAGAACTTAATAGTGTATATCATGACGCTAAAGTAAAAGACAGCAAGAAAGAAAAGTTAAAGAGAGAGACTGGATCATAACATGTGCAACAATTGGTAACCTGGTGGTTGTTGTATTTAATTAGACTAAAATAAAACACTCTAATAATGTTCCTAACAAAACCAACCACTCTGATACCACCAAGCGGCATACCAGTCAATAGCCCATGCTAAATCCATTGTTATAGGACTCCATCAAGGTGCTATATCGGTAGCAAAGGCTATTCTGGGAACTTAACAGCACTAAATTACCCCTTTTCAAGAGCATGTGGTACAAAAAAATGACCCAAATAAATCTTGATTAAATTTCTGACCAACAAATATTCAGTTGTTTTAATCTATTAATATTTGTAATTGTATTTGTAATGCTTTGTTTTACTGTACTACTTTGCTGAAACTGATCATTATGGATATTTTCTGAACATTATTATATTTTAAGCACATTTACACAAAAATTAGGGAAGTTTTGCTGTAATAGTTTTCTTTTTCTAAACAAAGTGTCTGAAAAGCTTATCAATATTTTTTCATGATGTAGTTACGCCTTCTCAAAATTGGTTCTATTATTCTTTAGTATGGATATATAACTACTTATACAACTAGTCTACTTTTCTTGGTTATTCAGGTAGTTGCTAAATAACAGAAATCCAAATAGGAACTGCTTTTCTAATCTGTTGAACTACAATACTTCTTAAAATGGTTATAATAACTAACTCTTAAAATACTCCTGCACATTTCAGTGATGATAATTTTAGTCTATTATTGTTATTTTACATGTGTAAATAAGAGAATATATTTTTAACATGGAATAATATACTTTAAAATGCAAGTGTTTGGAGTATAGTTTATTATTTTTCTTTTTACTGTGTTTTTCTATAATTCTTTATAAATTGTGTTTATATGAATTTGAAATATATTTGCCCACACCAAAACTATTATTTTTATGTAACTTGAATTCTTAATGCCTATGCATTTTTACTTAAAGTATGCATTTGTATTTGGTATCAAAATAAATTAGATTCACTGTATGTGATGGAGAAGGCATGGCCAAGCTTACGGGTAGGTAGATATAAATATAGATATAGCTTTTCCATATAAAACTCCAGTTATCATGCAACATTTACTAAAATGATTGCTCTCACTACTTCATGGATTGTAGACAGTCTCAACACTATTTCTTCCTGCTCCTCTCCCTCCTCTTCCTCTTCCTCCACCCCTTCCTCCTCCTCGCAACTCCTCCTCCTCCTCTTTCCTTCCTTCCTTCTTTCTTCTCTTTCTTGTCTTTGTTGAATAACACTGGCTTGTCCTTGCTGCTCCCACAGGGATCTTAAGGTTTATTGAGCCACTCCCACAACAGTGCAACCAAGGCCCACCCAATTCCATAAGGCACTAATAATCCTGAATCACCTTTCTCTTTTCTTTTTGTCATTTGTATGGTTTATTTTACAATGTCCTTTTTGGATAGACACAGGCAAACAGTTGATGCTATGCTATGTAATATGGGATATTACTGACTCCAAAATAACATTTACTCCTGGGCATTCATACTTACTTGACTTAAGCCTCAGTTGCCCTTAGTTCCTGGCACTCCAAGAGCAGGGTCCCAACAAGAGACTGATGGACCCAGGGAAAGCTGTGAGCTCCCCTGGCACCAAAATGAGCCAGGCCAAACCATAATACTTAACTATAAGTTAAGAGCATGGTCATGGACAAACTCTGTCATGACCCAAATAGAGGTAACTGAATAAGGTCCCTGCTGGGGTTAGGAAAGACTAACCTGGTCTGAGGACTATGGTTTGAAATATGTAGTGAGATGTCCCCAGAAAGAGCCAAACTTTAAGCTTAAGGTATCTCTTACTGTTCTCATACAAAATGACATTGCTAGAGATATTATAAGAAGTAAATTTACTATGAATATGCAAATGGATTACTAGCTGAGGAAAAGAGAAAGCAACACACCCTGAATGGAATCCCACCCTTGAGCAGATCTCCTAGTAGTCTCCTAGTAATCTCCTTAGATGAGATTTTTTCCTTGAGTTAATCTCCTAAAAAAGTGGCCTTTACCTCTCTTTGTTGTTATGATAGGGCTGGAGTGATAGCACAGTGGGTAGGGCGTTTGCTTTGCATGCAGCCAAATACCTGGGTTCCATTCCTCTGCCCCTCTCAGAGAATGCAGCAAGCTACTTAGAGTGTCTGGCCCACATGGGAGAGCCTGGCAAGCTACCCATGGCATATTTGATATGCCCAAATCAGTAACAACAAGTCTTATAATGGAGACGTTACTGGTGCCCACTCGAGCAAATCAATGAGCAATAGATGACAGTGATACAGTGATGACAGTGATAGAGTGATACAGTGTTGTTATGATGTTAACCCCACCTTTTATCCCCACCCTACATGATTCTTATATAACTGTGCTTTAAGGGGTATCACTGTATCACTGTCATCCCGTTGCTCATCGATTTGCTTGAACAGGCACAAGTAACGTCTCCATTGTGAGACTTGTTATTTCTGTTTTTGGTATATCAAATACGCCATTGGTAGATTACCAGGCTTTGCTGTTCAGGTGAGATACTCTTGGTAGCTTGCCAGGCTCTCTGAGAGGGGCGAAGTAATCAAACCAGGGTTGGCTGCCTGCAAGGCAAATGCCCTACCCTCTGTGAGGGTTATTACACAGCAGAAGTAATTCTTCAGAGAGATGGAGTAAACCTAAACCTAAATAGTTTTTATAATGCAGACTCAAAATATGTAAATAAAAACAAGCCCACAAATCCAGCTGTCAACACACTTTTCTCAATTGACAGCTCAAGGCAAAGATTTAAAGAAACCAAAGTTGTGATCTACCAGAAATACAGAGAAATCTGTTCCCAATAAACACAAATCAGGCATTCAACCTTTTCAACCACACATATTTACAAATCAAGAGTAACAGGCCACACATTTCCAGTACTATCCACACAACAGATCACATTCTATGACTCCAAGGCTTAGTTAACGCTGGAAATCAACAAAAAGGAAACTCCACGAAATCCCATTTGATCAGAAAGTGAAAAATCATACTCTTAATAACTCATGAGTAAAGAAAAAAATAATGGCAATTAAAAAAATTCAAAGGGAAGCCTAATAGACGGTATTTAAAAAGTTTTGAGATGCATCTAAAGCATAACTTAGCGAGTGGGAAGGAAACTGGAGACATTTGTGGTGGGATATGCACACTGGTGAAATGACAGTTGCTGGAACATTATATGATTGAAACCGAATCATGAACAACTTTGTAACTGTGTATCTCATTGTAATTCAATTAAAAAATAAAATAAATTTTAAACATAAATAAAAAATAACTTGAAAGAAAATATATAATCTTAACATATTTCCATTCGGAAAGACAAATATAACTATGTAACTTAAGAAATTGGTCAAAACAATAAATTCCCCAAAGTAGGAGAAAAATAATAAAATATTGTGTAAATAATTGAAATTGAAAAGAAAGTGACACTAGAATCAACTAAATAAAAATCTAAATAACTCAGAGCCTGGTGTTAAATTTAAAAGCCTTCCATCAATTTAAAAAGCATCATTCAGCATTTATCAGCAAAGGAGAAGGCACAAATAAATTTAGGAATAAAAATAGGAACATGTAGATTTGATAGAGGGTTTTAAAACTCCTATGAGAATTCTGCCAATTTTTGGCCTCAAATTTGAAATAGCAGATGAAACACCTAATTTTCTAGAAGAATATAATTGCCAGAACTGATTAAAAAAAATAATTGGGAGGGGAAATCGAGTAGACCTAAAGCTATTGTAAATATACATAAAAAAGAAATAAAAAGGGATATATCAACAGACATACCTAGTATAGAAATTAAATCAATAGGAAAACATTGCAACAAATAGCTATACAAAAAACAGCACTATTCCACTAAACCAAGGTGATTTTTACAAATAAGTTTCACCAAATCTACAGAGGAAAAATATTTATTTTACATAAACTATTTCAGAACAGAGAAAGAAGATATGCACTATAATTAATTTTGAGGCTACCATATATAACCATGAAACAAAAAACAGTGAGTGAAGAAAAGGACAAGATGATCCCATTAGTGAAAATGAAAATCTAAAGAAACCAAGGACTTCTAAATAAGGGAAAACTTACTACATCCAGACATAGTGGGATTAATTCCCCCCAAATAAAATAATTCAGCATTAGAAAATCTCTACTGCTTTTTAAAACATCATTTAGTTATCTCAAAAAATAGAGAAAAAATATTACACATTTAACATTCAATTGTTACAAAGACTCTCAGAAACAATACAGAAGAATATGCACTAACTCAACAAAAGTTAAATACAACAAATCTCACTGGTGTTTAAGGTAAGGATACAAGGAAAATTCCTCTCACAGTCTTTTTCTTTTTCAGAAAATAAAAGCTGTAAGGGTAAGAAACAGAACTAGGCTGGCAGAGAAACTTTTAGGCTGGCAGGGAGACTTGTAGGAGGTAGACTGGACTCTGGGAGGATACACTGAGAGGGAGCTGAAGACTAGATGATGAAGACTAGACGCTGAAAACTACATGTTGAGGACAAGAAGGTCAATGACAAGACATTGAAGATGGGAGGAGAACTGAGACTTTGGAGTCTTTGAGGTCTGTGAGAAGACTAGAATGATGGAACTCTGAATGAACGGGACTATTGCCAAAATGATGAGTATGGCTGTGTCATAAAAGAGAGATCAGAGGACGAGAGAGAAATAAACTGACTGCCAATCAGCCCGGGGCCAGTTCCTGTTCCTCCGTCTGTCGCCCATCCTTTCCCCGTTGCCATCTGGCCTGGGGTGGCGGCTCTTGGCCACCAAACCCTTAAGTCCTGAGTGTCCACTCTATTTGGGCACAACTGCTTTTCTTCTTATATTGGAAACTTACAATCCTTCTATCCTGGCAGTGTGCAGAGAACTATAAGAGGTACAAGGAATAGAATCCTGTTTGGCCTAAAGCAAGACGAACAGCTATCCACTATGTTATTTTTATGTCCCCCAACATTTTTTTGTTTTTCTAACATTTTCTCATTTTCCAAAACATATTACTTAAGTTTGTTTTTAGGTAATTTTCTAACTCCAAACTCTATGTTTATATTTCTTCTAAGTATAATTAGTAATCTCAGCCCCAGGTCCCACACACCTGTGTTCCTCTGCTGGTTCCTTCATGCGTGAGGCTCGTCTGAACCTGTGGAGAGGGGCCTTGAGCATGACTGCGGCTGGGCTCTGGAGGTCTTGGCCTGTGGGGACTCTTCTTGGGATGGGGAAGGAAACTGAAACCCTACCCCTCTGAGGGGCCCCAGTGAAGACAGCCAGGTGGGGGTGGGGGGTTAAGAGACTCTCTCTTCCAGGCGCTTGGTTTTAAAGTCTCTGGATGTTAACCATTGGTGGGATTACACGGTGCTGGAGGCAGTTTCTGAGTGTAACCCCCTAGATACTGGAAAATGGGGAATCTGGGCAGAAGAGGCACAGCCCCATCCAAGCAGGCTTGGAGATCTCAGCCCCGGGTCCCACACACCTGGGTTCCTCTGCTGGTTCCTTCATGCATGAGGCTCGTCTGAAAGTGTGGAGAGGGGCCTTTAGCATGACTGTGGCTGGGCTCTGGAGGTCTTCAGCTTCAGTGGCTCTGCTCAGGGCAGGGAGGGAAACTGAAACCCACCCCCGCTGAGGGCCCCCAGTGAAGAAAGCCAGATGCAGGGGCAAGAGATTCTCTGCATTGCTCTCTTCCAGAAATTGGTTTTATAGTCTCCTGGGGCTGAGATCTCCAAGACTGCTTGGATCGGGACTGGGACTCTTTTGTACAGATCCCCTATTTTCCAGTAGCTAGGTGGTCACATCCAGAAACTGCCCCTATTGCCATATAATCCCACCAGCGGCCGACATCCAGGGACTATAAAACCAAGCTCCCAGAAACATGCAGTCACAAAGCAGCTGTGCAACACCTTATAGCCCAGTTCTCCCACTTGGAGAACCTGGCAAGCTACTGAGTGTTTCTTGCCCACATGGGAAAGCCTGGCAAATTCCCTATGGCATATTCATATGCCAAAAACCAGTAACAATGTTGGGTCTCATTCCCCTGACCCTGAAAGAGCCTCCAATGCAGCACCATTGGGAAGGACAAGTAAAGAGAGGCTTCTAAAATCTCACGGCTAAGACAAATGGAGACGTTATTGAGACTGCTTGAGAAATTGGACAATCAACGGAATTATGATGATGATGATAATAATAAGTAATGTGGCTTTATATCTTTGAAGGAGTAATTTGTATTTATTTGCTGTAAAAAAATACAAATGCGCATGCGCAGAAGGGGGTGGTGTGTGTGTGTGTGTGTGTGTGTGTGTGTGTGTGTGTTGTTTGTGGACTCTCGGGGTGGTGCTCTCTCCCTCTCTCTCTCTCTCTCTTTCTTTATCTCTCTCTCTATTCACGTTCGGTGCTCTCAAGCCCATGTGTATGGACCTGATCAGGATGGCTCCTTCTTGTGTTGTGCTTCTGTGTGTGCTGCTGTGCTCTCTTCTCTCTGTCTCTGTCTCTCCTCTGGTCTCTTCCAATTTGTCTTCTTCTGATCTCTCTCTCCAGAGCTCTTCTGTGTCTCTCTGTAGCCCTTCTCACTCTTACTTCTGACTATGACTCCCTCCGCTCTTACAGTCTTAGTGTATATAGCAATCACATAGGGTGGTGACACAAAGGTGGGTTGAATGTTAACAAATCAACAAAGAGAGGTAAGACCATTCCTTCAAAAGATTAACAAAATCTCATCTAAAGAGATTACTCCAGATTACTAGGAGAGCCACTTAAGGGCAGGATCCAATCCAGGGTGTTTCACGTTCCGTTCTTCTTTTCTCAGCTAGTAATGCACTTAAATAGTTAGAGCAAATTTACTTCTAATATTTCTAGCAATGTCTTTCTGTATGAGCACTGTAAGAGATAAAATTTATCAAACTTAAAGTTTGGCTCTTCCTAGACAAGGTCGGCAAAACCCTCCACGATATTGAAAATAAAGGTATCTTCAAAGGTGACACGGAACTAAGCAATCAGGTAAAAACAGAGATCAACAAATGGGACTACATTAAACTAAAAAGCTTCTGCACCGCAAGATATACAGTGACCAGAATACAAAGACTATCCACAGAATGGGAAAGGATATTTACACAATACCCATCAGATAAGGGGTTGATATCAATGGTATATAAAGCACTGGTTGAACTCTACAAAAAGAAAACATCCAACCCCATCAAAAAATGGGGCGAAGAAATGAACAGAAACTTTACCAAGGAAGAAATACGAATGGCCAAAAGGCACATGAAAAAGTGCTCTGCATCACTAATCATCAGAGAGATGCAGATCAAAACAACCATGAGATACCACCTCACACCACAGAGACTGGCACACATCCAAAAGAACAAAAGCAACCGCTGTTGGAGAGGATGTGGGGAGAAAGGGACCCTTCTACACTGCTGGTGGGAATGCCGGCTAGTTCAGCCCTTTTGGAAAACAGTATGGACGATTCTCAGAAAACTAGAGGTTGAGCTCCCATTTGACCCAGCAATACCACTGCTGGGAATATATCCCAGAGAGGCAAAAAAGTACAATCGAAACAACATCTGCACATGTATGTTCATCGCAGCACTGTTTACAATAGCCAGAATCTGGAAAAAACCCGAATGCCCCAAAACGGATGACTGGTTGAGGAAACTTTGGTACATCTATACAATGGAATACTATGCAGCTGTTAGAAAAAAGGAAGTCAAGGATTTTGTAGTTAAGTGGATGGGCATGAAAAGTTTCATGCTGAGTGAAATGAGTCAGAAAGAGAGAGACAGACATAGAAAGACTGCACTCATCTATGGTATATAGAATATCAGAGTGGGAGACTAATACCCAAGAACTGTAGAAATAAGTACCAGGAGGTTGACCCCATGGCTTCGCGGCTGGCCTCACGTTCCGGGGAAAGGGCAACTCAGAGAAGCGATCATCAGCTACATCGTAGTTGAAGGCCATGTGGGGGAAGGGAGTTGCGGGCTGAATGAGGGCTAGAGACTGAGCACAGCGACCACTCAACACCTTTATTGCAAACCACAACAGCTAATTAGAGAGAGAGAACAGAAGGGAATGCCCTGCCACAGTGGCAGGGTGGGGTGGGGGGGAGATGGGATTGGGGAGGGTGGGAGGGACGCCGGGTTTACAGGTGGCGGAGTATGGGCACTGGTGAAGGGATGGGTTCCCAAACTTTGTATGAGGGAAGTATAAGCACAAAAGTGTATAAATCTGTAACTGTACCCTCACGGTGATTCTCTAATTAAAAATAAATAAATTATAAAAACAACAACAACAAAAAAAAATAAATCACCATGTGGAAAGTTAAAAAAAATAAAAAAAATAAAAAATAAATAAATAAAGTTTGGCTCTTCCTGAGGACATCTTACTATATATTCCAGACCACAGTCCTCAAGTCAGGTTAGTCTTACTAACCACAGCAGGATACTAATCTCTTCGTTACTTTTGGATCATGACAGCATTTGTCTATGACCATGCTCTCAACTTATAGTTGAGTATTGTGACACTTTGGCCTGGCCCATTTTGATGCCAGGGTAGCTCACAGCTTACCCTGGGTCCATTCCATCCCTTGTCGGGACCCTGCTTTTGGTGTGCTAAGAACTAAGGGCAACTGAATGGAGAAAGCAGATGCCCAGGAGTAAATATTAGTGGAGTCAATCAACTCCCAAGTTACAAAGCTTAATATTAACTGTGTTCCTGTGTCCATACAGAAAGGACATTGCTTTAAGGTAAACTAAGTTCCCTGTGGCAAGGCTGAATGAAAGGACATTCCCAAATGTTATCCTACAATTTCCCAAGAAAAAGTAGGCAAATTAGCAAACATATTAGAGAATGTTTAGATAATTTTGACTTTCTGATTAAATATACCCTGCCCCTTGTTAGAAGGTAGAGTGTGGGTGAGCATTATCTGAATTTCATTAGATTGACTTGGCTCCAGGATGCTTCTTAATTTTGAATGATTCCATGTACTTCTGTCTCTACCTTACTTTAACATTTCATCTTACAGAACTTTCATCTCAAATTTTGGGAGGTTTTTGACTTTTCAAAACTAAATTCCAAAATAGTAAAAACTCTTGAACAAAATTACTTTTTTTGCAGTCTTTTCTTTTATTTAACTTCAGAATTTGATGCATACCTTGAAAGTGTGACTAGGATCATTCTCCTTCTATAAGTGAAACCAACGTTCTGCTGATGCTTTGTTCTTAAATATCGGCTCTCTATCTAGTGCCAAGAAATGATTCTCTACCTTTAGTGATTTTCAGATTGCTGATATATGTCTTAGGAACAAGTAATTGGAGGTTATCAGTGTTCATTCCCCTTCTCCTTTAAGACTTTCAACCATACTTGGTTAGCATTTTTTTTTCAATATGTCAGCAGTGTGAAGCAAATTTAGTTTACTCTGGTGTTTATAAGTTTTCATTCATCTCTTTACTTGTCTGCTCTAACCACCTGAGTTGAGAACAAGTTCCCTATTCTTTTATAAGCAGCAACAGAGCTTTGTCTTATAGTAAGCTTATAGAATGCAACAAAAAAAATGTACCTTTATGCATTGGTAGGAATCTTATATTGGTGCAGGAACAATGCCTCTATTTCTATATATCCATCATTATGTATATTTGTAACAATATATATATGTATATATGTGTTTATATATCTGTCTTTGTCCTTAACTATCTATTTATTTCTACTTCAGCACATGTAATACTAATTTTAATTTCATTCTATATTAAATATCAATGGTTTAAATGATAATAGTAAGTATTAAGAAGTTAATGTTTGAAAATTAATCATTGTGGTGTAGACAAAGATTTTTCAAGTACAATATAAGCACAAAATAATAAAAAGAGCCAGAGTGATAATTAAGGGGGAATGGTGCTTGCTTTATATGCAGGCAAACCCAGTTTGATCCCTGGAACTATATGTAGTCCTCAGAGTATGGTGAGGGATCACTTCTAAGTATAGAGTCAAAAATAGCCCCTGAACACTACCTTGTGTATTCCAAACTCACCATCAAGTCCTCAAAAGGAATATCACTCTAAATTTGCACATATACTTTGCTCCTTTTAGTTGCTTGTTAGCTAATTGTATATATAATCAGAAAATATTATTTTAATATGCACATATAATTATTAACTGCTATAAACGATGATTAGTCATGTTTCAAGACTTTTTATCTAGCTAACTATGCATAAATTCAGTTACTTGTATGTGATTTACAGACTGAGACTGGGAAAAGGCACACAGACAGATCATTGTGTCCATAAGAGTTTTATCCTTGTGTTCTGCTGTAAGGGCAAAGTAGCAATAAGAAAAACATTAAAGAATGTCAGTGATTTGAAAGAGATCATAAAGACTTGAATTACTGTGAGGATATTTGTTGATCACAATTGCTATCTTACTTTGTTGGGGTGAGAGGAGTGCTGGTCAGAGATAGAGAACTACATTTTTGAGTATAGAGATGTAGAAACAGTTATGCATTTAATCTGATGCTCTGTTCTTGAATATCTTGAATATCTTGATGGGAGCTGAGTTTTTAGACCTGTAAAAGATATGCTAGGGCCTGAAATACAAAAAGAGTTTTTACAGTAATTAATCTTCACATAAATCAGGAAAAGAGAAAGAGTTTGAAGATAATAAGTTAAAAAGAGTCATTCATAGTAGGCTTTGAACTTAATTTGTATGTAAAAAATATTTAAATGATGAAAATTTACTGGAACCTCTGTGGAGTCATCTGGAATACAGATTAAACCCCTAACTTTTGTATCTTTTTTAAAATAAATTCACTTTTGAAAATTGTGCATATGATTCCAGAATGCAGTACTCTGGATAAATCAACTTGTATAAAATAATCATATACTGCTATCCATGACTATTTTTAAATTAACTGAAGCTAAAGCAATGGCAAATATATACATTGGCTGCATGACATTACAGTTACTATATACTTAAGTCATACAGAATAAATGCAGCTAAAAATGGCATGGTATAAGGTAATAAAATAAAATATTTATCAATGTATTTCTATTTATTTATCAGATAAAAGTATCTATTTAATTCTGGACATGATAAACATACAAACATATCTCTAAAATTGGTGAAATAAATTCTGACCCTGCCAAAACATGTTTTATACCTTTGGGAACTTGAAGCATGCCAAGTATGTTGATTTTATTATAGCCAGTTACCTGTATCTACATTGTAAACATTGAGAATTATCCACATTGCCTTGTGATATTATAAAGAATTCTATTGTTAACAAATACATTTGATAAAATATCTACTATTATAAAAGATATTTTGAACATTAGCAAAGAAACATATTTTTAATTTTTAAATGTATTTAAAGAATTTTAAAATTTAAGTTACTAGGTAATCCTTATAAATATTTATGCATTTTACTTTCAGTGGCTATATTAAATTCTAGATGCATAACTTTGAAGAAAATGTACTTTTTCCTTGTGATCAGAGAATACAAAAATGACCTAAAGTATCAGATAAATATAACAGATATTTGAATTAAAATGTGTGAATAAAGGATCCATGAAAACAATATAGAAAAAATAGAACAGTGATAGATATTTTAAATGTCTTCCCATTTATTAAAACAGTGGGCATAATATATATTGACTATAAAGTAGAATCCATTTATTCTCCTAGATTGGCACACACAAACTCTAGTGTAGTTGAAAAGATTTGGTGTCATACCTATCTATTAAGGATGGACTAAACATACATATTAAATTCCTTACCTAGGAAATCATTTATTCCACATAAGTTATGACATTGTTTACAATATCTTATTTCACTGAATAACAGTTCTAATTTCCTCTCTCAGAAATAACAATTTATTTCAAAATATGATTCACCTGAAAATCAATGTACCAGAAGTTCATCTTTGAAGACAGTAACATTTAAGATTATCTTTTGATGAAAATGCATATAGGAGAAAATGATATTTTAACTATTGGTAGTGCCTCTAACAATATTAAGTTGTCTCATATAAATATATTTTTATCAGAGAAGTTCAGTGGAATTCACATTATTTATTGCTGTGAACGAACCAGTAACAAGTTCTACAGAGAATAAATATTAATAAATTCAATAAAAAGAATTCAAAAATAGACTAAAATACATTTTTCTAGATGCCAAAGTTCCAAACTTCAAAAATAATAAATATAATAATTCTTTATATTAATGTACAAAAATTAACATTTCTATCAAAAAAATCTTTATTTTAAAAATCCATTACTTTTTATTTTAATACAAAACTATCCACAAAATATGTAGAGAGTGAGCTAGAGAAATAAAACAATAGGTAAGGTGCTTGCTTTGCAGACAGCCAACCCCAGTTCAATCTCCCAGCAGTGCTCTGAGCACTGCCAGAACTGACCACTGAAATACAGAGCCAGAACTAAGTCATGTACACCTCTAGGTATGGCCTCTACACCAAAACAATAAAATACTTGGACATAGTAGAGATCTTAGTATAAAAGTCTTACAGTTTGATTTCCAGTTTCACTTGGCCCTAAATACTTCAGAGTGTGTCTTGGTACCACAGTGTCTAAAAAACACTCGGTGTATCCTCAGACCCTCACATTAAGCTACTGCCCGGGTGGAGGTTTGTCTCCAGAAGTGGCCTCTTGAGCACCACTTACGAGTTTCAACACCCTTTCCCCATAAAAAAAAGTAAATATAAATAACACATTTAAACCTATAAATAACTATTGTTTACAAATAATGGTAGCTAAAGCAGTAGAGCTTTACATATAGCTTCTATAGCAATCTTTAGTTGGAAAGGTCATATAAGGATAATTATAACAAACTTAATGGGAGAATCTCCCTCTCGGAGAGCCCGGCAAGCTACCAAGAATATCCTGCCCATATGGCAGAGCGTGGCAAGATACCTGTGGTGTATTCGATATGCCAAAAACAGTAACAACAAGTCTCACAATGGAGATGTTACTGGTGCCTGCTCGAGCAAATCGATGAACAATGGGAAGACAGTGCTACAGTGCGACAGTGCAATGGGAGAACTGAATTAACCAGCAATACCTTTCCTGAAGAATCTCCACTTGTGAAATAAGTTATTTTGAGCATGTATACAATTAAAATAAGAGCCAGTAACTTTGAGAAGTTGAGAGAGAAGGAATGTAAGGTACCAAAGAGTGCCCCAAATCATCATTTTGAGGCCTTTGCTTTAGAGGCCAGAGAAAGATATTTTCCATGGCTTAAGTTGGTAAAAGAATGATATAGTGTGGGCACAATGAGAGACATGATTCAACAAAATAAAAGTAGGTTGCATAGGCATAAAAGTAATGACTATATGAAGTACAAGGTAGGTATACACTTATGTGTGTGTTTCTAAAATATCAATAAAAAATTTTATTGATGATCAAAACAATTTTTCCCCTTCTTTATGTAGAAAAGATGGGAAGCAAATGTATCCACATCTTTCAAAAGTAACTTTTGTATATGTAACTTTTTTTTGAATAGCAGGGGAAAACACAATGTAAATTCCACAAGATAAAGCAAATTATGTTATAATTAAAAATTCTACCATGAAATTAAAATCAGAAAGTTTACTAAAACTAACTGGCTGTACTCTTTCTCCTGGCTGTACTCTTTCTCCTGCCCTATTCTGAACTGTGTGTGTGTGTGTGTGTGTTGTGTGTGTGTGTGAAGCAAGGTAGTTTTTATTGAAACTTATTTAGAAGTATTTAGAGAGAAGTGCATGTTCAAGAGCGAGCTCAGGCTTCTGCAGAGTGAAAATAAACAAGCAAAGAAACATGGAGACAAGAAAGTGAGAGACATGTTCAAGGGAGAATATGGGAAAAGCAAGCTGTAATTGGAATTTTTTTATCATTTCCATATGCCTAGTGAATAACTTCTTGTGCTCTTGTATTTCCTTTTAATTTTATTAATATTTAATTTTTGCTAGTATTTATTAATTTTACTCATATTTATTCTATTTACTTAAATACTGCTACATTATTATTATTATTATTATTATTAGACTGGAGCTATAGCACAGCGGGTAGGGCATTTGCCTTGCACACAGCCAACCTGGGTTCGATTCCTCTGCCCCTCTCGGAGAGCCCTGCAAGGTACCAAGAGTATCTGCCCCACATGGCAGAGCCTGGCAAGCTATCCATGGCATATCTGATATGCCAAAAACAGTAACAACAAGTCTCACAATGGAGACGTTACTGGTGCCCGCTTGAGTAAATTGATGAGCAACGGGACGACAGTGCTACCACAGTGCATTATTATTATTATTACTATTATTGTATTTTTTGGTGGGGCCACACTTAGGATATTTAAGAATTACTCCTGGCCTGCTTCCTGCTTGGGAGATCATAAGGGATGCTAGTGGTCCATCCCAGGTCAGCTGCGTGCAAGGCAAGGGCCCTCATCTGTTGTACTATTGTTCCAGCCCCTCATAATATTTATTTTAATGCCAGTCTCCCTTATAGACCCTATTTCTATATTATTATAATTGATTTCTGAGAATTTTGTCACAGACCTTTAAAAATTTCTGTTACAGGAGTTAGTCGTTCAAACACTTTATGTAAATTTGTCCAATAGGAAGCATTGCAGTTCTAGTTCAAGAAATCTGTATTGCTTTTCAGGAAATAGGGTATGTGGGGGTGAGGAACAGGTCTCTCAGAGACTGGTTTTCTTCAATCACCATTCTGTGAGTGGAGGGCAAGACTCAACATGAAGGCATCTGGTGCTCGTGGCTTACTTTGAGTGACACTGCCTTTGCAGCAGAGAAAAACCAAACCTTCCATACAGTGTCTGCTCTATTCACTGAGGTACAGTGTCTGCCACAGCAACAGCTTCAACTGAATTCTCCATGAAAGTCTGTCTTATCACAGTGGATGAGCAAAGTAGAGAAGACTGCTGTCTCTAAGACCCAGCAAGTGTTGGTTCTAAAGTTGAGGGGTTGGGAATATAACCTGGAGAAGCAAAAAAGTATAGTCAAAATGACATCTGCACCTGTATGTTCATCGCAGCACTGTTTACAATAGCCAGAATTTGGAAAAAACCCAAATGCCCGAGAACAGATTGACTGGTTAAAGAAACTTTGGTACATCTACACAATGGAATACTATTAAGCTGTCAGAAAGGATGAAGTCATGAGCTTTGCATATAAGTGGATCAACGTGGAAAGCATCATGCTAAGTGAAATGAGTCAGAAAGAAAGAGACAGACACAGAAAAATCGCATTCATTTGCAGAATATAAAATAGAATAGTAGCAATTACTACCAGGAGGACTGCTCCACAGCTTGGAAGCTGACCTCACATGCTCAGACAAAGAAGGGAACACCAACCAAAGTGCAGTGGAGGATCCACTCAGGATAGGTAAGGCGGGTTGAAAGCAGACTACAGATTGAACATGATAGCTACCCAGTATCTCCATTCAAACCATGACACCCAAAAGGAGAGAGAGAACATTTAGGAATTCCCTGTCATGGGAGAGGGTACAGGGAGTGGACAGCACGGGGGCGGGGGGAGGGACCCTGGGGCCATCGATGGAGGAGAATGGGCACTGGTACTCCAGTATTGTATGACTGTAACACAGGAACGAAACTCTGTAACTGCAGCCTCACAGTGACTCATTAATAATTAAAAAAAATTAAAAATAAGTTTAGAAAAATAAAGTTGAGGTGTCATGTCTGTATCTTCTATAATGCTGGGACTTTTTATATCTGGTCACCACAATAACCCATTTACATCATCTGTAAGGATCTTTCTTTCCTGTACAGGGAGTTCACTGCAATTGGAGACTTGTGTGTTCCCAGTGTTCTGGATCTTTCCCTGATCTGTTTAAGTGCAAACACCCTCAGGACTCATTTCTAGAAACAGCAGGGCATGTGTTTATTGAGAAAAGCAGACCTCCCTAAGTCAACACGTCTTCTAGACCATATTCAGCATGCCAGGTATGACTTAAAATCGCTGAGATTCAGGGTCCAGTTGCAGTGACCAGTTTCAGAGAACCACGTGGATCTTTTCTGCTCAATAAAGGAGTCCTGGAATCCCGGAGTGTGTCTTTAAATCTCTGTCCCTCTCGCTGCTCGGCCCACACTTCCAAGACTCAAAACTTTGCCCTTGTAAAGCATGGTCCAACCTGAATCTGACTTCCCACTACTGAAAGAGAAAACCTCAGTTTACCTTTGCTAGCTTTGTGAGCATTCCTTTTTTTTTACTTCCTACAATTGCCTGTTTTTGATTTTTTTTCTGATAAACAGGGAGTTAACAATTGTCCATCATAAAATTCTTCCCCAGTGCTTAGGCTCACAGGGAGGCTACGATATCGGGAAATCTCTAAGACAAGTGGCCAGACAAGGATCTGTTAGATCCTTGCATCTTGTATAACACGTGCCAAAATCCTATTTTCATTTAAAAGGGTCTTCAGGAAAACCCCTCTATTTAACTTGCCTGCATTCCCTGTAACACAACGACCCAGTTTTTCTATAAAAATCCCATAAAAAGAGCCAGAGCTAATAGTCCTATACTGTTTCTCAGAGGTTGGGGAGCTCCTTTTCTTTTCTCTTCCACTTTCCAATTCTGAGTTTGAGCGTGTTTATTATTTAATATTTTCATTCTTGAAAATATGGAAGAACCTGGAAATCAGGAACAATCACAGAGACCTGCTGCCGCCTCTCCAGCACCATCTGCAGCATCACCATCCCTGCAACATGGCAGTATTAAATAGCTTTCGGCCATCCCCTCTTCAAAAGCAAACTTCTTGGATTGATCAGGACTTCTTGGATTGACCTGGTGATTAGGTGATGTAAAGTGATTGTGAAATACAGAGTTGGTTACATTTCTTTAAGAAGGTATTTTTCTACCAGTCTATTCTTATATATTTTACTTGTGTGTCAAGATGCTATTTTAAGTTTATGTTGAAAGATAAAATAAAAGTACTGAATTATTCTGTTGTTGTTGTTGTTTTCTTTTTATAGGTAACCATGCGTTTAAACTTGGGCTTTCAACATGTGTAATATATACAATAGGTTCTAAACTATCTCCCTGGCCATAAATTATTTTTAGTTATAGTACAACAGGTTATTGACACAAATAAAATATCGGAGCGACAGCACAATGGCTTGGGTGTTTGCCTTGTGTGCGGCCAACCCGGGATCGATTCCTCCATCCTCCTCAGAAATCCCAGCAAGCTACCAAGATTATTCTTCTCGCATGGCAGAGCCTGGCAAGCTACCTGTGGTGTGTTCAATATGCCAGAAACAGTAACAAGTCTCACAATGGAGATGTTACTGGTGCCCGCTTGAGCAAATCGAAAAACAACAGGATGACAGTGCTACAGTGCTGCTACAGTGCAAGTCAATATTTAAAAAGGCAAAGAAGCAAAAATAATATACTGTAAACATTCCCTCAATAGTAGGATAGCATAAGGACTAGTAAGAAGTATATAATAAGGGGGCTGGATTGATAGCACAGCTGGTAGGGCGTTTGCCTTGCACACAGCCGACTCAGGTTAGATTCCCAGCATCCCATATGGTCCCCTGAGCATCGCCAGGGGTAATTCCTGAGTGCAGAGCCAGGAGTGACCCCCGTGCATCACCGGGTGTGACCTAAAAAGAAAAAAAAAAGAATTATATAATGAAATGTATATTCTATCATAACTTATAATACTTCGATACAAAAAATAAATCAGGCATTGAAAAAGTTAAATCAAAATTATTAATTATCTCTGAAGCATGTTTTAAATTACAAGATTTTATTTTTCAATAATTTGTAACTAGATAATAATATTATTTAAAGCATTAATCCTTGAAATAAAATCTTCTCTATTTTCTACAATTTAAGATTCTACACTGACTTAACAAGTAAACAGAGTCTGATTAGGAGGAAAAGGTGATAGACTGGTTGGGGAAGAAAGCATGGAGAGGAGTTTACAGATAAACGCACTGGAATGAAAGTGCCTCAGGAGCACTGTGATAAACCTAAGCTTCCTGTGTCAAGGGGAACAGGACATACCAAAGTTGTCTTAAAATGTTTAGAGATTATTACCAGATAAACCTAAACTCTTTGTGGCAAGGGAGATAGGACAAACCAATGATATGCTACAGAGAAATACCCCATATATAGGTATATATATGCATATATGTGTATGTATATGCATATATGTATGTATATATGTAGCTATATATACATACAAACATATACACAAATACATACATCTATATTTATACATGCATATACACATACACATATATCTACATATATACATATGAGTTCCTGAACGGAGCAATATTCTTTTATGCTGGAAAGAATTATTCCTTACCTCCTTACCTCTTTAAAAGCTGATTGATGAGGGGCTGGAGTGATAGCACAGCGGGTAGGGCGCTTGCCTTGCACGCGGCCGACCCGGGTTCGATTCCCAGCATCCCACATGGTCCCCTGAGTACCGCCAGGGGTAATTCCTGAGTGCAGAGCCAGGAGTGACCCCTGTGCATTGCCGGGTGTGACCCAAAAAGCAAAAAAAAAAAAAAAAAAAAAAGCTGATTGATGAATTAAGAGACTGCAAATATTTCACATATCTTTAGCAATATTAAAAACCTATATTCCAGAACATTTTTGTGGCATGAAACACAGAATAGAATCAGAATAGAATTATAAAGGAAATAATTGATATATTTCCCAGATTTGCTGATATTTCTTGATTTACCTGATGCTATTATTTACATTAACAAATCTCTATCTACCTTGCATTTATTGTTTTATAAGCACTGCATTTCACACCCAGTATTCCTATAAGTTGCATTTGAGTCTAAGATGCATATTAAAGGATTTTTACTTTTATAACTATTTTCTACAGAAAAGTCCTTTTAGACTGTCATATACGTCTCTGCAATCTTTGTAATGTTTTCACAGGAAAACAACAACAATTTTGGATTCACTCTAAGGAAACTGCCTGCTCCTAAAAGAATG
The DNA here is from genome assembly GCF_027595985.1 of Sorex araneus. NCBI lineage: Eukaryota > Metazoa > Chordata > Mammalia > Eulipotyphla > Soricidae > Sorex > Sorex araneus. The sequence continues at coordinate 55,389,670 of NC_073304.1, forward strand.
CAAGCCTTTGAATCTGGACTGTAAAAAAGAGAAAAGTATTTTTGATATAATGCACTGCCTAGAAAATGAAATCTACGTTTGCATTGTGGTAAACTGAATACACTTATGGGAATTCCACAAAGAGATTGAAAGTAAAGTTCATGAACAAGTTTTCCAAAACAGAAAACACTTTAATAGTTTTTATTGTTCACAGGTACATTCTCTAGCAAACCTTAAGGTATTGCTTTGTTCTTCTTGTCATGTTTGTCTGTGGATGAAGTAGTTTAAGTTTTTTTTGTTTTGTTTTGGTGGTAGAAACTTGTTCTGTCTTCATTGAACAAGTTTACTTTAGTGAGATAGGTGAAAATATCTTCTTTCATTTATTGATTTTCAGGCCACATCTGGCAGTGCTTAGGGCTTACTTCTGGCTCTGCTTTCAGGGGTCACTGCTGGCAGACTCAGGGGACCATATTGGGTGCTAAGGATTAAATCAGGTAATCCACATTCAAGGCAAGTGCTCTTTCTGCTATACTATGATATTAATATTGCTTAACAATACTAATTTATTACTATAATTCATTAATCTAAGATGATATGCTTAATGTAGAATTTTACTGAGATAAAATAGAAGTGGAAAAAGTAAATAGAAATATGAAAATTTTAAAAGGTATTTCCTGTCTTTTCTGGTTTTTTTTTATCTTATTATGTTATTCTTTTTTCAAATAGTTTCAGTTTTCATGATATTTTAGGAATAATACTAGGCACAGTGATCACAAACAATTTATATCCTTGCAGAGTTCACAGACTTATTGGGAAATTATAAAAGAGATATTTACTGAGTAGAATGACAGTACAAAGCAAGAACACACACACACAAAATACTTTGCTATGAGCAATATTCAGTATAAAGTAGACATGGGCTGCAGAGAAAAATAAGTTGGAGCATATGTTTTCCTTAGTACCTTTATGAATATTCCCTGGGCAAGGAGAGACAGAACAAGCATTGAGCACTGACAAAACAGAATAGAAACAAACAAAGTAGATGTGCTCAATTGAAAAAAAAAAAACATGAATAGTGAAGGTATGTCTAGAAAAATTTTCTTTAGAAGTCACGCCTAATGAATTCTCATTAAACATCTGGTGTGACTGTTGTCTGTTAAGCCTCTTTAGAAAAACACTGGAGATTTCTAAAAATTTTCTATTAGAACTTCTGGGTGATCCAATAATTCTACTCCCTGGACATCTATTTCAAGAACAACAACAACAAAACATTAATCTGAAAGGCCTCTTGCACACCTTTGTTTACTGCAGCATAATTTACAATTAACTAGATCTGCAAACTACCCAGTACCCAACAACATGAATGAATATGGAAATTGAGTATTTGAACACAATGCAATGAGACTCAGTTATGAGAAAAGATGAAATCGTAAAATTTGCTGCATATGGATTGAATGGGTGATATTGTAACAAGCAAAGTAAATAAATAAGAAAAAGCCAAACCCTGGATTATCTCAACAATATGAAACACAATGGAAAGGATCATATAAATTGTAACAGAAACAAATTATGAAACATGTATTTTAGAACTGTGAACCGAGATTGTGTAAAGTGGGGTAAAAATGGAGGAGAAAATATGGATCATTGGTGGAAGGATCTTCACAAAAGGTGGGGGAGTACGGGGAGTACACACAAACTTGGTGTAGCAGTACTACAAGTCTAAAACAAAGATTTCAGGTTTTGGAGAGTGGGGACAGATGAACCTTTGCTTTCCATTCAACTGATCCAAATTCAATCTCAACACTGTACCACATATAGGTCCCCTGCCGGGTGTGATCCTTGAGCACACAGTCAAGAGTAAGCCCTGAGATCCACTCCCCTACCCCACTGTCCATTGTTCTCTCCATTGTGAGACTAGTTACTGTATTGGGGAGGGGATATCGGGGGATTCAATATCCCCTACCCCAATAATAAAAAAAGTGTTTAGTGCCAGCACATAACAAAGGAATCTTTCACTCTCCCTCCCTCCCTCCCTCCCTCCCTCCTTCCCTTTCTCTCTCTCTCTCTCTCTCCCTCTCTCTCTCTCTCTCTCTCTCTCTCTCTCTTCCCCCTCTCTATTTATTCCACCCCCTTTCCTCTTCATCTTTAAATAAAACTATTTTACTTCACTGAAAAAATAAATAAAAGTGAATAGGACCTTATAGTCCTACTAGACAATTACATGTTATTAATTTTTCACAGTAAAATGTCACTTTTTATCAACCACCAGTTGTGTGTGTGTTTGTGGTAACAGGGATCAAAACCAAGAAGTCATAAATTGGTTGCATGAATTCTACTACTACTAAACTAATCCTGTCTATTTTCTTTGAGTATTGGGTCTAGAATCTAAAACTTATTAGTTTTATTTCAATCAATAATATGTATTATGTAAATGATAGCACAGTGGGTAGGGTGTTTGCTTTGCATACGGCCGACCCGGTCCCAGAGAGCCCAGCAAGCTACTGAGAGTATCTCACCCAAACGGCAGAGCCTGGCAAGCTACCCATGGCGTATTCAATATGCCAAAAACAGTGACAAGTCTTATAATGGAGACATTACTGGTGCCCGCTTAGATAATCAATGAGCAACAGGATAACAGTGACAGTGATGCCTGATTTAGTTTTCTGTAAAATACCAGATTACTTACAATATAATTTGAAGAAAGTTGATAATGTAAGAATCCAATGGTGTATATTTTACTTACTATCTTAGAAGTATCCTTGCATTCAAAATGTATTACCAGTATTCTAGTGATCTCTATAACAATATAATCAGTACCTACATAATAATCTCTTTTAAAAAATTAATTTGCTGTATATTTCTTGTTTCCTTGGTTGAGTGGCTAAATAGCTGCTCATGCTAAATAACAATATTTTTATAGGTTCATGAGTAATCAACTTCAGGAAATATTTCCTGGAGAGAAGGAAAAATAATAAATAGCCCAGAACCAACTATATTTAAATACTGTTATGCATTAATCTAAACTTAATGTCACTGTCACTGTCATCTCCTTGCTCATTGATTTGCTCGAGCCGGCACCATAATGTCTCCGTTGTGAAACTTGTTGTTACTGTTTTTGGCATATCAAATACGCCGTGGGTAACTTGCCAGGCTCTGCCGTGCAGGGAAGATACTCTCGGTAGCTTGCTGGGCTACAAATAAAACATTTTAAAACTATAATAAAAACAATTTTTGTAAAGATTTTTATCTACCTCTTTCATAAAAATAAATTTCAAAACACAGATATTACTCTCTAGAGATTTTATATAAGAGAAAATTTTATCTTTCTCATTATTGTAAACCTCGTCATCAGTATAAAGCATGGTTTGTAAAAGATATTCAGTAAATACACTTTGAATAAATATTGAAAGTGTAGCTCTATGTAGTTTTATTAAAGTACCTATATGTGATGATGTACTGTATTTATTTTAATAGACTTCACTAGTTTAGGATTTAGTTTAATAGATTCACTAATTTGAGGTAGGTAACAAAAACTTCAGAATACATTTGTATAACTAGTAAATATGTTATTTATCTTAAACCTTAAAAATAGTATTTATGATTATCAGTACATAGATATGTGTAGGAAAAAATACAAATGTGTAAATAATGAAAAGCAAACTTCACTATATTTCAACTATTTTAATTTGGCTCTATGTATGAAATTTTAATTTTATATATTAATTATGAATGTCACTGTCACTATCACTATCATCCCGTTGCTCATCGATTTGTTCGAGCAGGCACCAGTAATGTCTCTCATTGGAAGACTTATTGTTACTGTTTTATTATAATGAGTTCCCTTCAACTCTCCTTCATATTTACTATCTCAGAAAGTTTTAGACTGTTATTTAAAAGCAATTTGCTTAGATTTTTAAAGCAAGCTATTTTTTTTAATTGAATGTGACCTTTCTTCTAAGTACAAATTGTTTTCTATTTATACAAAATAGACTCAACAAGAAAATAAGTTTTAATGCTCTTGTAATTTTTATGTATCTGGAATGCGACATAAATAATAGGGTATGAGTGTCAAACTTTTTTTAAGTACTGTTTTAATTGAGATTTATAAGTTGTTCATTTTTTATCATTTGGTTGTATGTTTCAATTTCCTGCTACGAGAATATTTTTATAGTTTTATTTAAATGAAACCTAAGCTTCTTATTGAAAATGTGAATTTTCCAAAACAAAATCACCCACAATATTTTCTTTAGGCAGATATTAAAATTTCTGGACTAGTTCCAGTTGAAATGAACACATTGTTTAATAATTCATTAAACTATGAATCATACATTTTGAAAACCATTAGAAGTTTATTGGTTCATAATTTATTTATGTATATGATATGTTATAAATATTATTTTAGCAGAGCAGCTTTGTTTAGATTCACAAAGTAGAAATTTAACTTAAAATAGAATATACCATTCATTTCAGGTATAAGTAGAAAAGTTTGCATTATTATTAGAATATGTAATATAAAAAAAACTTAAAGAAAAAAATGTAAATCACACTGGTTTATTACAATAAACTTGTAAAAAAATACCTTGAGGAATATAATCCAAAACTATTTGACAAAACACTTAAAACATATTATTTTTATTATGAATTGGAACAAAAGTCCTAGAAACACAATACAAAATAAGTCAACTTTGCTATTATTTATCTCATATTAATTTGGGTTAGTTTTTCAATGTATTTAGCAAAAGATAAAACATAATTCTTGTTAATTTAATATTTACTTTAAGTTTAATATGAAAAAGGTATGACATGTAAAATAAATAAAATCTTAACTACAAAAAATAAATTGTAAAAATAACAAGTTATTCTAAACATCACCATTGAACAGCAGGTAATATCAGACAGCTACTCTATTTTATTTTTCAAATAATACCTAGAGACTAAATGTAAAGTATATAAAATACCTTGAGGCATACAATCCAAAATTATTTGGCAAAATACTTAAAACAATACTACTTTTTAATCAAAGGAAAAGAATACATAGACCAACCCAGATTTGAGACACATGTTGAATTGATCCAATATTATCAGTAAATCTTTAGAATGTAGGTTTTTAAAACATTCATTAACATTCCACAAACCTTTGAATAAGGGCTTAAAAAATGATGTTAGATATAAATTCAGAAAGTCATGCTATAGGAATAGCGCTTGACGTGGAGATTTGGCAAGAGGTACATTCAATGTTAAGGTTTGGAGCAGGAACAGGGAATCTTTCCTGCTGATGAGCATTCAGATATGCATAACACCCTTTGTGGGTCACACAATAAGGGAGATGAGCTGTGTTAAGCTGGCAAGAAATCTGTGTATTTGTCTGCCATGCATCGGGGCCAAACCATATAATAAACCCATGTCACCCATGAGTCAGACATTCCTCAACCCTGGTAAAAAGATGTAATGATGATGCTTTAAAGGTAGTAGAGAAAAAGATGGTACAGAAACTAGAAGACTGAATGAATTCTGTATGTGGAATTTAATGACCTTTGAGGGTAAACAATGAGGCAGGTGGACAAAGCATTAAGCTGTTAGAAAATGTCCACCAAAAGCAAGGTGACTAGCAATAGCTTTGAGATGTGTCTGCATTACACTCGAACTGAAGTCTTGAATCAAACATGATTTCTCAGATTTATTTATGAATAGCTAGAGACTACAAGAATTAGTATGAATCCAGTCCTACCTAAACAAATTTCCACAAACTGAGTGATTCCTAAAGTTCCTGATTTTTGCTAATTATCAACAGGGAACCATCTTTAATACCAAGACTTCTCACCCTTGTCCTGGAAATCCTCCTAAATTCAAAAGATGCTAATAAGAACTTGAGGTGACCAAGTAGAGAGATATTGAAGAGAAAAATTAATAGAGAAAAGAGTTATAAAAAGACAACTTTAAAGTTATAAAGGTTCTGGGGCTGGAGCGATAGCCCAGCGGGTAGGGCATTTGCCTTGCACGCGGCCAAACAGGGTTCAATTCCCAGCATCCCACATGGTCCCCTGAGCACCACAGGGGTAATTCCTGAGTGCAGAGCCAGGAATAACCCCTGAGCATTGCCGGGTGTGACCAAAAAAGAAAAAAATGTTATGAAGGTTCATATCTGGGGGCTGGAGCAATAGCATAGTAGGTAGGGCATTTGCTTGCACGTGGCCAACCTGGGTTCGATTTCCAGCATCCCATATGGTACTCTGAGCACCGCCAGAAGTAATTCCTGAGTGCATAAACCAGGAATAACCCCTGTGTATCACCAGGTATGACCCAAAAAGCAAAAAAAAAAAAAAAAAAAGGTTCATATCTGCTTTTATCTTGAGTATTTATCTGTGCGTGCATGTAAAGTTTCCAAGGTAGGAAAGATAACTGTGTAAAGGATTAAAGTAAACAATTTCTAGTGCTCAAACAGAATTTAGAATAGTTACTGATCTATAAGCTAGATGGAAATTGTCTTAATTCATGAAGCATCAGGTGGAATAATCAATATGGTGTTGTCTCAGCAAGAGGTAGAATAGTCCTAGGTAAATATCACTCTGATCTCATACAGCATAGCTTAAGAAAAAGAAAAAGAAATCAATTAAAATTGACCCAGAGTACTACAAATGACACAATTTGTACCAAAAACAAAACAAAACAAAAGTTAAAATAACTATCAGAATCAAATAGTTACTATAGCAGCTAGGCAGTTGCCTTGCATGTGTTGACTTGGATTTAATTTTCAGCACACCACTTGGGTCCGGGAGCAACATCAGAAGGGATCCTTAAACACAGAGCAAGGAGTAAGCCCCAAATATGGCTGCATGTGACTCCAAAACCAAAATAAATAAATAGCAATATAAAATACTTTTTTACAAAATACAGTTGAATATTAGAAGAATTGTAAAGACAATAATTACATGTATTTAAAATAGTAATTCATAACTAAGAGTTTAATCACTGCATTGTTTGACAAAAGATTTTAGGTTAAAAAACTTAAAATTATTTATTAAATATCTAAGCATTTAAGAAAAAATCTGGAGAGATAGTACAAGAATTAAAGGCACATGACTTACATATGACCCTCCCTAGTTCCATTCCTTATGCCACATGGTCCTCATCACCATGTGCATCCCTGAAGGTCTCTAAGCAGTCCAGCAGCCCTGTTAATTCTGGCACTGCAGGGTATGAGCTATATCACATTCTTGGACCCTGGCACTGAACCTCTGGTCTGTTTCACTCAGAATCACCAGGAGTGTCTGGGTTTCCTGAACACCATTTAGAAGCCCTGGCCCAGCTGTTTGTTTCCCCAGAACAAAAAATTGGTAATTTTAAAAATATCAAAAATAAAGGTGACATGTATGTGAAAGACTGACACAGATGAACATAAACAGTGAATCTTGAATAAAACCATGTGTACAAGGTACAAATAATTAGAGGTTTAGAGAAAGGCTGAGACCTGGAAGATAAGCAGAAAATTTGGTAAAGAAATTAATATATTTCTCATAGTTGATGAAATTTTTAAACCCACTTACTCATGTATTAAACATGATGTAAGCTAAAGCAAAGCAAATCTTTGTAAAGTTTCTTATAAGTCACAAAAAAGAGCAAATTAAAAACTCAAATAGAATATTGTAAAAGGGTATGAAACACATAAAGGAACAAAAAAGCAAGCACTCATAATTCTCGTCAGTCACAATACAAACCTCAATATATGGGAACAATATCTATAAAGAACTGAAAGAAACAAAAATAATCAAGAAAGTCAACCTAGATTTGTGTAGTCAAGTATGAATAATAAAATAAGTAATTACTAATAATATTTTACTATAAAAAACAAACGAGTACTTTTGTTATAAGAAAAATAGTAACATATAAGAATGCACATTTTCAAAAGAAGAAAATATCAAACAGTACCAATAAGGGTGGAATGGGAAAAAATTAAATGTTCTCAAAAATTACTAGATTATTAAATATAAAAGCAAGATGCAGCCATATACTATACTAACCAGAGCCAATTTAAATAAATAAAAGTCTTTAGAATAAAAAATGTAGGTAATGGCATACTGATAATAAGAACATTGATAGTATATAAAGAAAATTGAAAAGGCTACTATATCTTTCTCTCTCTGTTTTTAAATAATTGTGATTGTTCATTTATACTTACATTGGTTTAAAATTGCTAAACTCTTTACTGTCACTGTATCACTGTTATCTCATTGTTCATCAGTTTGTTCGAGCAGGCACAGTAACGTCTCCATTCGTCGTAGCCCTGAGATTTTAGCAGCCTCTCTTTACTCATCCTTCCCAATGGTGCCACATTAGAGGCTCTTTCAGGGCCAGGGGAATGAGACCCATCATTGTTACTGTTTTTGGCATATTGAATATGCCACGGGAGCTTGCCAGGCTCTGCTGTGAGGGCACAGTAGCTTGCCAAGTTCTCCAAGAGGGAGAACTAGACTACAAGAGGTTAAGCGGCTGCAAATGCGGTCACATGCTTCTGGGGAGCTTTGTTTTATGGTCTCTGGATTTTGGCCATTCATGGGATTACAAAATATATGTACCAAGAGAAGACTATACTGATGAAATAGCTTTATATTTTTCTCTTTCTAGGCATATATGAATACTTTTCTTTATTAACATATAACAGAAGATAAAACAGCTTTTTTTATTTTTCATCACATATATGTTAATTTGACGTTTTACTGGTTTAAATAAAATGTGGCAAAAATTGTACAAAGAAATAATAAAATCTGCAGTATTCTGCATTGTAAAGTACACACAGCCATTGAGTCTTACAAAATGCTTTATTGACTTTTGCCAAACTATTCCTAGTCTATGCTTCCATAACTTATGTAATCAAACAGAACAAATACACTCTCTAGTCTAGCAATAAACAATTGTAAAAATTTTCTAGAGTTACCATATTTTTAGGGAAAACACTTGCGAAGGAAACCTTTCGGCAATGCTTGGGGCATTCAGCTGCTTCTTCCTGCAGTTCTTGGAGGATTAGGCCAGTCTGTGCATTGCAGGAGCTCAAGGATGCTGGTCTACACTTTGGACCCTGGGGCCTAAACTTAGAGAATTTGAAGGAGGTGCTGAGGTCAATTTTTGTTTCTTCTATTAATATATTGGAGAGACAACTAATGTCAACAAACCATCCTGTTGATAGGCAATATTTTCTTCTGATCTGTGGCCTACTTCTTGTTGCTGGGCATTTTTTTTTTACTAAGTTTTTGTTTATTTTATCTAGTATAGTATGGTTTTATCATTGATTTTCCTTAAAATATTTGTTCTTTTGAAATACAGTTTTGGATTCACAAGCAGCAGACAATGAAATTGTTAATGAGCTAAAAAAACTCTTACATCTTTGTAATTATGGATTTAAGGAACATAATAGATTAAGCTTTCGATATTATTCATTTAAGAACTGGAAGTAAGGGAAATTTAAAATTAATCACAAAGAGAAATATTAGTATCAATTGCTTAAACAAATTAAAACCAAAAAATGGACAATTCTTCTTTTTTTTCAGTTTGCAAACTCAATTTTATTCAGTTTGTATTTTCATTTAGTTCAAATATCTTATACATACAGGCAGTTAAAAGTGGTTATCATTTTGATAATCACAAGCCTTTAGTAAATCCTCAGGAAAACATTGTAAATGGGAGACTAGAATACATGGAAGTAATCTCTTTGAAAGCAATGGTTGCAAACATCCAAGTTTCTAAGAAAATAGAATTTTACATATGTATGTATTTCAAATAAACCATACGTCTTACATAAATTCACATAATAGGAGTTGTACGTACAATCATGTTTAAGGGTGGAAATGAAAATAATTATGACCAAAATTAGAGTCCCCTTGGATATGATGTAGAGCATATTGATGTTTTCCTCAATTTGCAGCTATTGGTCAAAAAGTCCTACTGCCATGACCAAGTTTAGTCCAAATATGCTAAGTATGGATTGTTTTTTAATTTTATTTTTTTGACAAAAGGTTTTTATAAAAAATATGGAATGCTTCACAAATTTGCATTTCACCTTTCCGCAGAGACCATGCTAGTCTTTATTATCTCAATTTTAGTTTAGTCCAAATATTCTAGGTATAGATTGGTTTTTATTTTTATATTTTTGACAAAATGTTTTTATTAAAAATATGTAATGCTTCACAAATTTGCATGTCACCTTCCCGCAGGGACCATGCTAATCTTTATTATTCCAATTTTAGTGTAATGTCCTGCCAAAGCCAGTGCTAGGTACTAACTATAAAGTGTTCCAATTGTAGTTAATTTAAGAAACGGAGTGAGAACAGTCCTCAATTAGTTATTTTGTTGTTTTGAATAAAAATGGACAATTCTTATTTATCTCCCTCTTCCAGATTTTTCTCAGGAATATCTACCTTAAGCTATATGGAAAAGTAAATTTTTATAGAACCTTACACAAAGTAAGTGGTGGATAGCCTCTGTGAGACATACTCATGTTCTCTCTCATACCAACAAGCTGGACTTGGTACTGCATTGTAAAGCTATCGGTTTTGTGTTGAGCATCACCAGAGGTAACTCAGAACCTTTCCAATTATCTCTGGGCATATCTTTATAAAAATTATGAAGCGGTGGGTAACGAGAGGGTTCAGCAGGTAATGTACTTGCAACTAACTCTGATTTCTCTGATTCCATCCTCAGCACTCGAGATGGTTCCCCAAGTACCTCTAGGAATGATCCCTGAACCCAGAGCTGGAGATAAGTCTGGACAACTCTGGGCATGATTCAAAAACATTTGTAGCTTATTCTTTTATCTGTGTTGATAATTCATGTTTCTCCATGGGAAAAAAAAAGAGTAGTATGATAGGTGATACTGAAGATATATTTTTTACAGGAGTTACATTAATGACACTGTCAATAGCTCATGGGCCAAAGTAAAAGACAGTGTTGGATCCCCCAAGGACACTGTTTCTGAGCCATCTGGACAGTGCCACCCTGTTGATTAAACATCCCGGGGATTCTCCTTAAGGTAAGAGAGCTTCAGAGACACTTCTTCAGAGATAGCAAAGGGCAGTACCAAAAGGGGAGCCATCTCCCCATAACTTGTAAATTGTTGTGGTTAATCATTGCCTCTCTATTAAGAGCAGTTTGGTTTGACTCTAGGTCTATTTTCCTTCCTCAATGGGAGATTATGTTAATTGAGTTACCTGTCACCCTTTGTTACACCCATTTCAGTGCTGCTATGGCAAATCAATTCCTCAGATATAATCATAATTCTCCACAATATGTTAAACATTTTCTTTGTCCTATATTTCCCCAACATTAATTTTCATTCTATCCCTGCCCCCCACTCTAGCAGTTCCTCTTTCGCTCTGTTTAATTTTCAATAAAGCTGTTGTCTGGCAGTCAGTCTGAAACCTGTTCTCTGTCTATCAGTCAGGGAGACTTTCAGTTGATCACACCAGGGTACACCACATGAGGGTTGGCTAGAGGACATATGCTGAAAGTGATTTAATAAAATAAAATAAAGATTAAATATGTAGAATGCCTACAGTTAGTGGCAAAAAATAATATTACACAAGAAAAACATTTAACAAATTGCATCATAAAATTTCAGAAAGTAAGCACATACATGGTGTATTGAGAAGAATATCTATACCCCCAACAGCTAGAGTCAGTTAGTAATAAAGTTGATTTATAAATGAGACTGGGTTGCAGAGTACTATGAAACATAACCAGCTTTTATTTCCCCCTCTATGTATTTTATCTAAAATGAAATGATAAAGATTTTAAATACTTTTAAGAAAGTCAGATTTTGAGAAGCAATGATCAATAGATACTCCTGATATTATTGATGAAAAAAGGATAGCACAGGTTAAAGAGCTAGCAGACTCTTTTATGCCATTTAGTTAGCAAAAGGTTAATGCACACTGCAGGTCAGTGGAAGTAGTAATAAAGATCATAGTAAAATTAGAATATGTCTGTGATGAAGGAAGATCACTGAAATAGAGAAGATTTAATAAGAACAATTATAATTTCATTTTAAATATTTCTACAAATTTCAATATTGCATATTATTATATGAAATAGTGAAAAATCACTGTTACTGAATAGATATCTGAGAATAAAAGTATATGGAGTAATTTTTAGGAGCAAAATTTGTAGGATTGAAAATATACATGAAAGGGGTTAGAGTAGAGCAGTTGGGGTGCTTGCTTGACATGCAGCTGACCTGGGATGGATCTCCAGCACTGCTTATGGTCCCTGACCCTGCCAGGAGTGATCCCTAAATGCAGAGCCAAGAGTATGTCATCAGCATAGCCAGGTTTGGCACAAAAACAAAAACAGAAAAAGGAAAGATAAATGAGGGGTTGAAGGTTCCAAGAAAATAAGATACATACCAATATATAAATTGTTACTATTAATAGCATAATGGGAAAGTTAAAATGTTTTAAATCTGGATTTACTCTAATGATTGTATGATTGTAATATGTTTGAGGTACAGCTTAGTTGGTGGGGGGTAAAAAGGAAAGCATGTAAAATTGTGGAGTGATTTATCTTTATCAACACCTAGGAAGACAGCAGGTTACAAATAGGCAGTTCATATTGCAAGCAATTTAAACAATTCCCTGAATATAATAGCAGCAAGATGACTTTGTTTGAAACCTAAATTCAGATCAAATATGTAGACAATCTATCATAATTATTTATGTCACCATCATATTTTATGTTGACATATGCTGAAAGCCTATTCTCTAAAGTGATCATTCTGAACAAAATATGTTGGAGTCAGCTAAAAATAGCTGTACTGCATTAAGAATTATATGTGCCTTCAAAAATGACTTTTAAATTATGGTATTGCCAAGAGAATTAGATAGCAATGTGGCTCCTTGAATCCAAATTTTTCTTAATACCTATACAATTAAATTACTTTAACTTTAAGCTTATCTTATCTCATTTGTAAAATGGAAATAATTCTGCCTTGTTAAAACATACTGGAAATTAAAAGTTTCATTTTAAAGAATGCTATTTATTTGAAAATGTCAAAACAATCAACAGCATGCTCATTTTAAAAAATAAACTATGAATATTATTATATTGAATTGTAACTAAGTAAATTTTGCTTGCAATTTATTATAAAATTATCTTTTCAAAGAAAAAGAACATGTATATTAGAATGTGATATACTCTAGTTGTATATCAAGTCTGAATCTGATATAGTCATAGAATAGGTCATCTTTATAATATAGATCTTTCATCTCTATTTTATACAAGTGGTATGGAAAAGAAGTAGAGGGCAAGTTTTTTTTTTTTCTTTTCTTTTTTAGTCACATCCAGCGATGCTCAGGGGTTATTCCTGGCTCTGCACTCAGGAATTACTCCTGGCAGTGCTCAGGGGACCATATGGGATGCTGGAAATTGAACCCAGGTCCATTGGGTGCAAGGCAAACGCCCTACCCACTGTGCTATTACTCTAGCCCCGAAGGCAAGTTTTTGATTCACAATTGTGTAAGGATATGTTTTGATATGGACATAAGAAAGTCCTGAAAATCAAAGGAAAACAATTAAGTTTCTCTAAAAATTTGATCTACACAATAGGAGTTAGGAGATAGGTACATCAGCAGTTAGGCAACAAAATTTTGTTTTTCTTAAGTGTAATTTTTGGAAAACGACTTAACTTATGATAAAAATTTCTTACTAGAAAAATTTAAAGGTGACATTGCTTTGTGGATAAGAGACTGGTGTAACATGTTAAAGCTTCAAAGACAAAGTCAATGGCTATCAATAAATCATATTAGCTTAAGGGTAAAATAAAGATTCTACGTTTTTAAACATTGTAATGGATTCATTATGAAGACGAAACATTTGTATTATGCTTTACCAGTAAAAATTTGCAAATCACTTAAGAAATCTTTACTATAAGAGCAGTACTTGCTTAGAGTTTTTAAAATCACTAAAGGAAATCAAACTTGGCCTTCTTCAATATCTACCTACATCTTTCTCTTGCCATGTTTTTACCACATCTAGCCCTGCATACCTTGTCTACCACATTGCATTTGGCCTTTGTACATCACTCTTTGATCTGTATGCTCAATTTACTGTTGTAAATAAAACTAAAAAATAAGGATCATTCACCTTCCAAATGATAAGTGTCACAGACACTGCTTCTTTTATTTCCTTTTCATAGCCTTAATACATTAAAATAATAAAATCCAGAAAAATTGTGGCCTTTTATTTGGGCAATTTTAACCAACCTGAATTTGTAATTAAATATTTTTATACATCTTACATATTTAATTGATACCTTTTTTATATATGTAATTTCCATTTATTTGAAAAGATTTAAATTTAAACAAATTCTAATTTATGGATACTAAGTGAAGTTGACATTTAAAAGTTATGACATAATTAAAAGTTATGACATTTAACCTACAAATGCATAAGTAAATCAAGAACAAAAAACGATAATTTCACTATATGCAAATTACAAGTGTTTCACAACAATTGTTTCATGGTAGTTTTGACAAACAAGAAACAATTGTTTCTTGTTTCCTTCATCAAATATGTCTTTTAAATTGCTTCTGACTTTCTATTATGTTTCATTATACATATATCAATATTACTCTGATTATATTTGTTTTTATAGTGGTTAGGAATAGATGACAAAAGTTCATATTCTAGCTGGTTTAATAAATATAGAAAAAATAAAGCCTCAACACAACAGAAAAGTGAGTATTAACAAATTAATCCTGTAATAGAAAATACTTTGAGAAGAATACTCTTTCTGTCTTTTTTTAGAAAGCATTTCAATCTTTGTTGTTAAACACTTGTCACACATAGTATGAGGAGATAGAAATACAGGTGTTTGTTTTGTGGTGCAAGTTTGAATAATACATTACAAAACAAATTGTCCTAAAGATATCAAATAACTAGATGTAAATTCTGTTTAAATTTACAGAAAGCATCATGATATCTAGCAGGTAGAATTCTTCAGATATAGAAAGTAGCACTGTAGCACTGTAGTCCCATTGTTCATCGATTTGCTTGAGCGGGCACCAGTAATGTCTCCATTGTGAGATTTATTGTTACTGTTTTTTGCATATCGCATACGCCATGGGTAGCTTGCCAGGTTCTGCCGTGCAAGTGGGATACTCTCGGTAGCTTGCTGGGCTCTCAGAGAGGGACAAAAGAATCAAAACTGGGTTGGCCGCATGCAAGGCAAATGCCCTACCTCCTGTGCTATTGCTCCAGCCCCAGATATAGAAGTAGTATTTCTAACATGCATTGCTTTACCTACAAAGACAATTATTTTCTGAAAGAACAGCATCCAGATATAATTTATTGGACTAAATGTTTGTTATACAAATAATGTATAGCAATTTCTGATAGTTCGAGATAAATGCCTACAATCCTCTTTCTGAAATAAAAATACTTTTTAAATTAAAATATGTGGACATTCAAAATATAACTTTTAAATTTTAATATTGGACATTACAAAGTACTTTTATTGAAAATAATCCGTAAGAATTTATTTTTAAAGCATAATTTTAGGATCCAGACAGATATTACAGCTGGTAGACCCCGTTTGATCCCTGGCACTCCTACAGTTCCTGGAGCATGCCAGAAATGATTCCTGAGAATAGAGCCAGAAGAAAACCCTGAGCACTGCTGGATGTGGGCCAAAACTATCACCACCAGCAGCAAAAACTACACAGACACACACACACACACACACACACACACACTCACACACACACACACACTCCCCCCGCTATTAAAAGTGTCTCTACAGTGGCAGCAAGCCATATGTTGATCAATGTTAACATATAGTAGATAGTAAATTTATACTCAAAATTTTTTTTAATTTGCAGTTCAAATGTTTATTTACATCAGATGCTGTAAAATACATGCACTTTTTACATAATTCTTTTAGAAGAGATCTAGTCCAAAATAGAAGTTATGGAATTCTATATTCGTTTTCTCATGCAGAGATGAATATTTTCAGTTACACACAGCAATTTTCTCAAAATGAAACTCAGAGATTAGCTGAGTCAACCTTCATATTAAATTAATGAAAAATATCACCGAATTTTTATCCAAACAGGGTGAATGTCATTCTATATGGAAAAATATCCAAAAGAGAGTTTAAGAAAAGTAATTTCATTCATAACACTTCAAAAGGGATGCAATTCATTGGGAATAAATTTAATCAAGAAGGTGGACAATCTGTACACTGAAAACCATAGACTTCTGGAAAGATATTAACAAAGACAAAAATATATGGAAAGATCTTATACTCATCGATTAAACAAAATTGAATTGTTTAAAATGTTGATCTTATCTGAAAAATCAATCTACAAATTCAATAAAATTTTTATTAAACTTCCAATGTCACTTTTTACAGAAATAGAATAAACTCATAAAAATTATATATAACCACAATAAACTCCAATTATTAAATGCTGGCGCTACTAGGCTCTCTGATTTTTAAATACATAAAATAATTAGGGCAATAAAATAATATGTTTATAAACACAAAAATTGGCTCAATATAATAATGAACACAGTAGAATTCAGAATTAAACCTGTGTATATGTGGTTAATTGACAACAACTGAGAAAAGATATATGGTTGTGGAAAAACTGGATAATTTTATGTAGAAGAAGAGTAAAATGAAGTCCTTAACTTATACCCCTGTCTTCATGGCAACTGGTATTTTTTAAAGATTCAAATTTAAGAGCCAAAGCCATATAATTTCTAGAAAAAAATGGGTTACAATACCACTAGGGTTAAGTTTCTTGAGATGGACCTTGATGATTATATTTTTACATTAATGCCCAAAATTAAGACAACAAGAACAAGAACAAGCAAAGTGCAAACACTTTTTAAAGAATTTCATGCTCTACTAACTGAGCTAGCTGGGAGTCATGAAATATGTCTTTTTCTTAACTAAAAAGTTACTACATGGTAAAAATGTCATCAGTGCATTTAAAATACAACACATAGAATAGGAGAAAACATTTGCTATTTTCTCATAAAAGCTTAAGAACCAAGATACTCAATTTAAGATAATACATTTTCTATGCAACATAATAATCTTCTTTTTATGTTTACATGGAAAATGACAAAAATACAATAATATTTAGAAAACTGAAAAATGCAATAAAAAAGATAAATTGAAATAACAGAATGAATTTATAAAATATTTATAAATACAAATGATTTAAGCAGAAAATTGTATAAAAATATGGGTTTAATTTTGTGAAAGATGTAATTTATGATAATGAGGTAGTCAACAATCTTGAAGTAAATAATGTTAGATTCCCCCCATTCACATGTCTTTTTAAATCTACAAAAACAGATATTGTTAAAAGTGCACATGTAGGTAGAATTGTATGAGAAATTATATATGCAAATATATTTTTCTAGTTTATGCAATATCACCATGTGCCTTTTTTAAACCATGCATATATATTTATACTGTAGCATTGTAGTACTGTAGTCCCATTGTTCATCTATTTCCTTGAGCGGGCACCAGTAACATCTCCATTGTGTGAGAGTTGTTACTGCTTTTGGCATATCGAATACACCACGGGTTGCTTGCCAGGTTCTGCCATGAGGGAGGGATACTCTCGGTAGTTTGCTGGGCTCTCCGAGAGGGGCGGACGAATCAAACCCGAGTCAGGAAAGGCAAATGCCCTACCTGCTGTGCTATCGCTCCAGTCCTGTATATTTATAGAGAAATAAAATTGTTTTTTTAACTTAATGTATTTGAAATTAGCTAGCATCTTACTTTCTCTAAACATGACATTCTTGGACAGTCAGGGGAGTTACTTTTTTGTTTGTTTGTTTTGGGGTCCACATCTGACTCAAGGACTAACTCCTTGCTCAGTACTAAGGGAACACTTCTGGCAGGTTCAAGGAATCATTTGGGATGATCAAATGGAACCAGGATTTGTTGCATGAGAAGTAAGCACCCTACCCACTGTACTGTAGTCCTTGTCTCAGGTTTACTTATTTTCATAGAACACATCAAGAAAAAGTAAATAAGGCCACATGTATTTTATAAAAAATTAAAATAATGCATATACTTTTAAAAAGAAGATTCAGACCAAAGAAAATAGAAATATTCTATGTATTTTTTATTTCTTTTTAATTTATATTCTTATAATTGAAAGCAATCATGCATACCAGAATATTACAAGCAGTTTGAACATTTTATTAATGTCAACAGTGTTAGCTTCCAATATAAATTAAATAGCTTGACATTTTATACAATAAATATACTCAAGAAATTTTACATATTTTTATTATTTATTTTATGTAGTCCTGTTGTTATTTTCCTGAATTTTAAATACATAGTCATACGTCCTTTTTTAATGTCAACAGTTTCAATAAATAATTAATCAACAAACCCTCAGGTTTTAAGTTAATAGCTTCAGCACAAAACAGAGGTGCCATAAAAAATTCACAGTGAATTCTGAGAATTATGACTTAAAATCATCGAGGTCATCGTCAGGTCCTTAGAGAAAGATATACATATGGTGGAGCATATAATTTTCCAAAAGAAACACAGATTTAATAGCCCTGTGGTTATCTGTGGGAAAAAATAATATGAAATGGGTTTCATGTTTTACATATAAAATTGTGTTATAATTTTAGCCCCAGTATTTGTAATCTCAGCAATGAAGTAACAAATCATCATTCTTTGGTTTCACTTGTATATTATGCTGACTCAGACAATGAGGACATTTTTGAGTTCAAACAGCAGATTAATTAATTTTTAAGCGAACTTAGAGCTTAATATGAATAAAATCTCTTCAAAAGATTTTTTAATTATCTAGTAAAATAATGTGAATGCACCCTAAGAAAAAAAACTTTTTTTTATTATTAAAGAACAGAATCATAGACATAATAGAAATTAAAAATAGAAGAGTAGATGACTTTTAAAAGAAGTAGAAGAAATAGGAATAATATGTCAACTTCGTCCTATTATTCAAATTAAAGTAGTAGTCTTATAACCTATTTAAAACCTCGTTTTGCAGTACATATTTTGTTGTAAATTTAAATTTCGATGTTAATATTTAATTAACTCAACAATTTTCTTTTGTTATATTTATTTTTTAATAAGTGAATCACAGTGAGGGTACAGTTACAGATTTATACATTTTTATGCTCATGTTTCCCTCATACAAAGTTCGAGAACCCATCCCTTCACCAGTGCCCACCACAAATAAACCCAGCATCCCTCCAACCCTTCCCAATCCCATCTCCCCCTCACCCCACCCTGTCACTGTGGCAGGGTATTCCCTTTTGTTCTCTCTCTCTAATTAGGTGTTGTGGTTTGTAATAAAGATGTTGAGTGGCCATTGTGTTCAGTCTCTAGTCTACATTCAGCATGCATTACCCTTCCCCTGAATGGCTTCCAACCACATATTACTTGGTGTTCCCTTCTCTATCTAAGTTGCCTTCTCCCCAGAATGTGAGGCCAGCTTCCAAGCCATGGTTAACTCAACAATTTTCAAAGAAAACATTTTAATCTATTTGTCATAGAATATTGATTGACTTGGCAGTAAAATAATTGATTTTTAATATTTTAATTATACAAAAAACACAAACATTGTTATGCACTGACCTTTTGCACTTAATAATATATATGTATACAATACAAAAGTAGATATTTTGAATATTTACAGGCTTTGTAAATTTAATTGACTGTGCAATTTTGTGTAATTTTTATATTGTAACAATATATCATATCTCACCAATTATGCTAGTACTTTAATTTGGGGATTGGTTTGAGCCACACCCAACAGTGTTCAGAGGCTACTTCTGACTCTGTGACCAGGGGTCACTCCTGGCAGTGTTTATATTAATATAAAATATTATTATTACTATTATTATTGATATTTTGGTGCTTTTTAGGTCACGGCCAGCAATGCTCTGGGGTTACTTCTGTCTCTGAACTCAGGAATCACTCCTGGCAGTGCTCAGGGGAACATATGGGATGCCAAGTATTGAACCTGGATAGGCCGCATGCAGGGCAAATGCCCTAGACATTGTACTATTGCTTCGGCCCCCAAATAGTATTATTTTTATTACCTTACTTATCAGAATATTCTCCATTTTCTGTTTTGTATTATTCCATTAAAATATTAAAGAGACTAATGTAATGATACTGGTCTATATATATATAATATCGATATATAATAAAATTTTGATATGACTTAATTGTAATAAACTTTTAATATGACTTAACTGCATTTAGTCATTACTTTAAGGTTACCTTGTAAAAGAGATTTACAGAGTGTTATAGTAACATATAAGAGAGAAATGCTGGAAATAATTGGAGTTGACACTCTCAGTGAATTTCACACATCTCCTTGGCCTTAGCCGTATTCTTTTCTATCAACTAGAAGACTTCCAATTTAAAGTACCCCTTATTTAGTGAGTTATTTGATCCTTCCACTGTACTTCTAAAGAAAGCTAATACTCTTCAAGGAAAAGTCTCAACTAATGACTCAGTTGTAGTTGGTAGCTAAATACTACTTGTCGATGCTGCTGATGAGACAGCTGAACGTTCATACTCCCTCTCAGTTTCCTAGTAGAATTAGGTTTTCTCAGCATATTATTTTTATCTGCTTCCTTTTATTCATGTATCCTTTGTAGAACAACAACAAAAGACTTTTATTTGATTTCTTTTCTCAACATCTGTTTTTAGGGGTAATCCCACTATAAAGAGAAGTTTTTCTTGGTAGGTATTATATTATAGTCATACAAAGGCAGCAGAGAAATCTAGTTACATGTTATAGTACCGACATTAAACTTTTGTGGGTTTTTTTTTTGCTTTTTTTTTTGGGGGGGGTCACACCAAACTACTCCAATGTAAACTACCTGTCTCTGTTTCTGCCTGATCATTTATATAATAAATGATGGCATAGTTTTATGTTTAAAACTTTAATTCAACTGACCTTCTGTTTGTTGCTGATATCACAGATCTCCAGCTGATATCACAGAGCTCAAAGGAGAATCAGAATCTAGCCCTCTTGGATTGGTGGGTGGATTCTTGCAGCCTCTTCATCCAACCTGTGCTATATTAAGGGTCCACATAACAGATCTTTCCTGACCTGCTGCTTCGTTCCACCATCTCAGGTGAGGTGTGTCTCCAGTTGATATCACTGGATTTATTCTGAACGAGAGGCAGAAACCATTCCTCTGGGGATAGTCCCAGCAGCCTCCATCCACTGGTCCTATGTCACAAGTATCTATTCTGAAAGAAATAAACAGCATACCAGAGGACTCTGGGATGAGTTAGAAGGAATAATGTAAGGATCATCAGAGTCCATAAAGAACAGACATGAAAATGTGATGAATAAACAGTAACTTTAAAAAGTCATCTATAAGAACTTCCAGAGTTGAGTATTACAGGCACCAAAATTCAAGACGCCCAAAATGTCACAGTGAAAATAACCCCAATTAGAAAAACTCTAAACACATAACACTCAAAATCACAAGATCAAAATGTAGAGACAGAATATTGAAAGTAGCAAGATTAAAAAAAAGAGTTTATATACAAAGGAAAAATCTGTCAGATAGATGTAACACCAGATATATCAAATGAGACCTACATGCCGGAATAATATGGAAAGTTATACTACAAAACCTCAATAAATTAACTCTTCACCAAGAATACACAATTGAGATAGACTATCATTCATATTTGAAGGAACTTTATGAAGCTTTATGGGTAGGCAACACCTTAGGGGATTCATGTGCTTGAAATTAGTTCTGCAGAAGCATTAAAAGAGCTCCTTCAAAAAACTGGAGAGGTTTCTGAACTAGTACAGTAAGTAAAACACCTGCCTTGCATGCAGCATACCCAGTTGAATCCATGGCATCCCATATAGTCCCCATGAGCAGCTCCCAGCAGTGATTTCTGAGTGCAGAGCCAAGTGTGATCCCTAAGCATCTCCAGGTACGGCCCACAAAGCAAAATAAATTAAAAAAATAAAATAAAGACAGGAGAAAATTTCCATCATGGAGTATTGTGTATCGAATTTACTAATGGTGCATATTTTTATCCTCTACTAGATTAAGAAAGGTTAAAAACACATAGCAACTTATAATCACACATTTACTTTTATTTATTTATTTTCTGATAACTCTATCTCTCATTCTTTTAAGTTTATTTGGACCAAGTGATATAAAATCAGTTTGTTATATTCCTGTGATAAGGCAGGTTGAGTAGTAGCAGTGAGACAGACTCTGATGGAGGAAGATGAGCGTTGGTGGTAGGGTTGGTGTTGGAACATTGACTGCCTGAAACAACTATTTTAAGCAATATTGTAAGCCATGGTGTCTTAATTTTTTTTAATGGGAGGACTTTAATGCATCTAAAATAAATGCAATAATATGACCACAGTAATAAAGACTCTCTTTGGTGGTTGTGTTAACATAAAAATGCACTTATCTTTACTTAAAAGTCCATATCTCAACCTTTATGAGGCAATACAATTAGTAGTCTGCCTTGTTGGATAGTTACATCTGTGTCACCAATAATGTCTCATCTCCTAGAGGAAGTAATTAAATTTGATAGAAATCTTGTTCACTTAGAAACTGTCCTTAATTCTTTGCTGCAGAGAAAAATCATTAAATTTAATTGAAGCTATAGGTTCTAAATAGAAAATATATGGTACACCTAGTTATGTTTTAGATTTTAAAAGCGACAGAGTCTTTCAATTAACTTTAAATAAAATATTTTAAGTGAAAGCAAATTTTATAATTTTTACTAAAATAAATATTTTATAAGTTTGATAATAGTATAGTATATTTTAATATTATGAATAATGATAGTACAAAGTTAATATTATATACAAAAATATCTTATTGAAAACTCTTCTAATCTCAAGATAAATACAAGATTCATTAAATTAATAAATTAAAGATATTTCAAGAAAATATTTAAACATCTTTATTAATATTATTGTATTTTTTTAGGAATCACAATGCTTCTATGCTTAAGGATCATGCCAATCGAGCTAAAGTACTATATATATGTATATGTATGTATGTATATATATATATACATACATATATATACAGACACATATATATGGGCTGGAGCGATAGCACAGTCGTAGAGTGTTTGCCTTGCACATGGCCAACCTGAGTTCAATTCCTCCACCCCTTTCGGAGAGCCTGTCAAGCTACTGAGGGTATCTCACCTGCACGGAAGAGCCTGACAAGCTACCCATGGCGTATTCAATATGCCAAAAACAGTAACAAGTCTCAATATGGTGCCTGCTTGAGTGAATCAATGAGCAACAGGATGGCAGTGACAGTGACAGTGATACATTTATATATACACACATACACATACATATATGTGTGTGTATATTTATATATATGATATACCTATATATACCTATATATACATATATATATATATATATATATATATAAAGTGCCAGAATTCAAGCCACTGTCAGTCATGTGCAAGGCAAGTGCCTTAGCCTCTGTGCCATCTCTGTGGCTCAACACCTTTTTTTAATTTATTTTAACATAAAGGGTTAGGTAATTATTTACAGGATAAAAAGACAGATAATAACTAGTTTTTGTTTGATGGTTAATTTGTTAAAAACATTTGTTAAAGTTCTTTCCTATTTATAAGTTTAAACTCTTGGATTAGAGAGAATAGGTAAGGTACTTGCCTTGCACAATAGCTGAACCAGATGGATTCTGTTCCTGGCACCATATATGGTTTCGCAAACCCAACCATAAATAATCTCTGAGCACAAAATCAAGAATTAGCCCTGAGCAATGTTAGGTGTGCCCTCCACACAAACAAAACCTTTTGTTTCTTTTACCATGTGTTTTAATAATCTACTTAAATATCCACAATGGGAATTTAGTAAGTAACATTTTCTACAACTCAATTTATGACCATAAACTTATTCTATCTACAACTAACATCCAAATAGTTAGAAATGTTTCCTATTAACAGTTTCTAAAAACAATGTTTTATGAAAACCAGAAATATAATAAAGGGGTTAAGGTACTTGACCTGCATGAAGCTTACCTAGTAATAATCCTTGTGCCATGTATGGTGCACTAACCACCACTAAGTCTTCCTTGAGCACTGAATAAGCCCTGAATAGTGACTTGTATGCCACAGAGTCCAAAATAATAATCATGTTTTCAATTTTCAGATAGTTTAGAAAATGCTTCTCTAATTTTACTCAAAGATTTGTATCAAATCTATACCAAATTTAACTTAGTTTTAGTTTTTATAATTATTGTTTTAGTTATCTCAGTGAAGTTTTTTCAAGTGATTAGATTTTATCTTGCATATAGTTACTTTTTTAAATGCAAGGGCTATACTAAAATGACTTTTTAATAAATGCATTCACAAAAAATATTTAAAAATTTAATTTATTTTTCTGACTGTTATTTAAGCATGCTTAAATAACAATGTTTAACAAGAATTTGGTAGACAGAACATATTTTTGTGGGAAAACTTTTCTTACCTTTATTTATGTATGTTATTTTGTTTTACTCCAAGCAATGTCATATCATTTCCCTATATAATAGAAGTTTTGATTTAAAAAAAAAGTAAACATAAAAGTAGAAAAAGTAATTTCATAATAAACTATTTTATCTATTATTTTCATGGAAGGAACATTGCATCATAAAAAAATCTTTTAGCATGTGTATTTAAAAATAAACTACATTAAGTTTACCACTAAAAATCCATACCATTGAATTTCCACTATTTCGTCTCTTTGCTTTGGGTAACCACATTTTGTCTTATAGAACAAAAATTTACTTTTGTACTATTTAGTTGTTTCATCAGTTTAATTTTTATGTGTGTCCTATGAGTGAAACCATGAATATTTGTCTTCATCTTTTATCAATAAATATAAAACTCTAGAAAGGCCCAGAGGTCCTATCCATGTCATCTCTGCATCACTGTCATTCTGTTGTTCATAGATTTACTCAAGCAGGCGCCAGTAACGTCTCTATTACTCTCAGACCTGAGATTTTAGCAGCCTCTCCTTACTCATCTTTCCCAACTATTGGACACTCTTTCAGGGTCAGGGGAATGAGAACTATCGTTAATGTTTTTGGCATGTCGAATACGCCACGGGTAGCTTTCCAGGCTCTGCCATGTGGGTGGGATATTCTTGTAGCCATCCATGTCATAAATGGCAGTAATTCACCTTTGAATAAGTGATTTCATTGGTACTTGAATTCAATACTGCATATTCTTTATATAATTGATAAATCAGGAAACAAATAAGCTTGTTTCATTATTTTCTAATGTAAATGATGTTTTAATAATATTAATATGTATGTATTTCTTTGATTCAGTTTTGTTTTTCTTACTTGTATATTTTCAGCCATATAACCCCAAAGTAAAATTATTGGATATTTATCAAATTTCTGTTTTACATTTTTTTAAGAACTTTTACTGCTTTCCACAATGACTATCAAATTGAAATTCCAAATTGTTTGAGTGTCCTAGTCTGTCCAAATTTCATCCAATATGTATGGTTACATATATACTCTATAATAGTTATTCTTAAAGATATAACCAACATATCATTATTGATCTCATTTCCATTTACATAATAAATAAATATTTACATACAATTTGAAAAAACAATGTCTTCTTATTGAAATGTCTATTCTGTATCTTTACTCATTTTTAATTAAATTATTTTCTCTCCTACCTATTAGATTCTAAAAATTTCCAAAATACATATCACTTACTCCAGTATCTGATAATATTTTTTGTGGTTATGCATTCAAATAGGCAATTATTTGAATTATAACATTATAATTTATAATGTTATAATTATAAAATTATAATTAATTTTATAGAGCAAAAATCAGTTGACTTTTTTGGACATTATAATTTAGAATAATAGATCTCAAGAACAATTTTAAAAAATTTCGAATTTTTCTATCACTATATTAATTTTTTCATTTTTATTTGTTTAATCAGTGCTTTGTTTTGGGGTAACATCCAACAGTGCTCAGGGCTTTGTGCTCAGAGATAATCTGTGGGGGGCCAAATGTGGTGCTGGGAATTGAACCTGGCTCAGCTGCATGCAAGGCATGAGTTCTACCTGTTATACTTCTCCTGACCCATATTCAGTTCAATTTTATATGAATCTTCCCATTAAAAAATGATGAGTCTTTAGCAATTAAATGTTTGTTCTTAATGTTTTTATAGTCCAGTCCAGTCCATGGACTGGAGCGATAGCACAGCGGATAGGGCGTTTGCCTTGCATGTGGGCTAACCCGGGTTCGATTCCTCTGTCCTTCTCAAAGAGCCTGGCAAGCTACTGAAAGTGTCTTGCCTGCACGGCAGAGCCTGGCAAGCTACCCGTGGAGTATTTAATATGCCAAAAACAGTAACAAGAAGTTTCACAATGGAGACATAACTGGTGCCTGCTCAAGCAAATCAATGAAAAACAGGATGGCAGTGATAGTGTTAGAGTTTTTACAGTCATCCTATTTTTTTGTTGCTTCTTGTTGTGTCATTTTATTCCCTCCTTTCCACTGTCTTCTCATTCCTTCTTTCCCTCCTCCCTATTGTATTCTATTAGCCTTTTCTCAGAAGGCCTTATCTTTTAAAAATGCGGCTAATGATTAATCCTAAGGCCATCACAGGTTTTCCCTCCAGACAAATAAATTTTCATGATTTTCCTCATAGATAAAAAAAATGTTTGAAAAATAAAATGCAATGCATGGCTCAATATTGGTTGTGGTTCATCCCTATGCAATCATCCATGTCTGGGGACAATAATATTGGAAAATATGTGAGGATTTCTGAAGTTTGAATTATAATAACTACTCTGTAGCATTGTTGCACTGTCATCCCTTTGTTCATCAATTTGCTAGAGTGGGTACCAGTAACGTCTCCATTGTGAGACTTGTTGTTACTCTTTTTGGCATATCGAATACATCCTGGGTAGCTTGCCAGGCTCTGTCGTGTGGGTGGGATACTCTCGGTAACTTGCCAGGCTCTCTGAGAGGGATAGAGGAATCGAACCCAAGTTGGCCACAGGCAAGGCAAACACCCTACCCACTGTGCTATCGCTCCAGTCCTCTATTGGCAGTAAGTATTTATTTGATTATTATAGCTATAATATTACTGGAAATATTACATTGAATTTTTATAGACTACTATACAAATATTCTGAGAAAATAAACTTTAAAAATTAGGTTTTTTCTAATTTATTCATTAGTGTAATAAGCATATTACACACCACCAAATGTTGTAAATATGATAGGTTTATCTACATACCAAATCTCTCTACCATAACCAGTGACTACTGCCATGTAGTGTGCATGATACCATGGGTTTTTCATGCTTAGTACTCAAGGAATGCTACAAATATGATTACATTGTTAACTGGCAAACAAACCTTCACATTTTTTAAAACTCTCTTATAAAAAAAGAACAACATTAGGATATTTTTTGATCACATTTTAAATTATTGTAAATTATTTTAAACCACATTTTAAAAAGATGTGAATAAAATAATTTTCCTCCCATTTTTAACATTCCCTTCCATACTATTGATTTGTATCTTTCCCCTGAAATCAGCTGACAAGATTTTTAACTGTATGTACTCAGTAATATTGTTTATTAGAATATTTTTGTTTGGAAGTATGACCAAAGTCATCTGATTTACAAATGATTCCAAAAACATTTGTACAATTCAAGGCTCCTAAGTGAATGTTAAGTAAAATGTGTGGCTAAACTAATGCTTTTTTAAATGAAAAATGTCCCAAAGAGAAATGGAAATATAATGTTACAGGAAAGAATTGCCCAACTTGTTAGCGATTCCACTTTAGAATAAAAAAATCATCATTTTATGACAAAAGAATAAAAATATTTCTTTTTGAAACTCATCCGAAATGTGGCAAGCATAACAATGCCTGTGCTGTTCAGAGAGTTAAGGATTATTATTCCCTACCGATTTGAAACGAATGGTAGTAGCCCTAGTTACCAAACCAGCTTCTGCAGACGTGGTGTTTCCTTAGAGAAACTTATTCAATTATCAGTTATGCCACACTTGGCTTCCTCTTAAGATTAACTGCATTATATTGCACCAATTTGGATGCACCCCATTGCCTCTGCATTGAGACTCTCAGAGGGAATAACAAAAAAAGCTTTTCTAACCTTGGCAAAGGGCATTCCTAAGGATTAATGTTAACAACTTTTAACTATATTGAAAACTATCACCTCTATAGAGACTATTATAAATCCTTAAAAAATAGATTATGATTCCTGGATATTGTAATTTAAAATGCAAAAAAATAAAATTGGGTAGATCCATTTAATTTAATTGCAATATCTTCTGAGTAAAGACATATATGAAACTCACTCTTGAAAGTATCAAAATTCATTAGACCCTAAACTTACAGACACTTAGGTTATTATTTCTTGTTGCTAAATATAGTTATATTAAACTTTTTCATGTTTATAAATAAAGATTTACTGAAAATTTAATATTTCATATATTAACAAGGATCTTTCTTGTGATTACTTTATAAAGGATTACAGATATGTTTATATAACCTACACGAAAATACGGTCTTTAATTTCCTTATGGATTCTAATCAAATAGTTCAAAGGTGACTTCAAGTTTATAAATATTAAAAGTTTTACAGAGTGAATTTAAATCTATACAGATGTTTTAAATATAATACTTTTCATATCCAACTAGATGGTTTTTTAAATGTATCGTGATAGAAATAATTTCATAATTCATAAAGATTATTAGTATTTTCCCCCTTACATTCACATCTCTATATGGCACTTACAGAAGAATTTGAAATTCAATAACATAATTTATCCAAATTAATTTTATTCAGTAGAGCAATAGTCACAGGTGATATTAAGTATACTAATAAAAACACTGATATTAAAATGGGATTATTGAAAATTTAATTCCTATACAGCTCCTAAAAAATTCACCATGCTAACTCTGATGCTAACATTGAGTGAGTTTGTCGCATATGATCTTAACTATCTTATATATGTTCATTTCAACCATACTTTGGTTTATCTTTTTATCATGAGTGAGTGTACTCTAATATAAATATTTCTTTACATCATCTGAAAAATTAATATGCATTTTTATAATTTTATCTGATGCATCACAGTGATTGATTTGCATATATTTAACTATCCTTACATAATGGAATGAATCTTACTATATTACATTGTAGAATCTTTTTTATATATTGAAAAATTTGCATCAGTAAGATTTTATTTAGTGTCTTTGCATTTATATACATCAGAAATACTAGGCTGCAATTTTCATTTCTTTACTAATGACTCTCTGCTTTGAGTGTTAAGGTAATAAAATATCTGTCTCTTTTTCTATCATTCTATTTTAAGGACCTGAGAAGAATAAGGTTTATTTAACAATTTCCTACAGTGAGTGAATTGGTAAATTTTGTCAAATGTAAATACTATGTTAAAATTATAGCTTGCTTGGGGGGAGTTTATTAGGAAAGAAAAGAAGGGAGGGAGGGAGGGAGGGATAATATACATAGCACAAGGACAGTGGTAGATGGTTTTAGATGTTTTGGGAGGTGCAGCAAACTGGTACACTACAATATAAGCATTATTAATGCAGGGAAGCATTAATTTAAAGGTAACATAAGAATATTTGTTACATATTTCCCAAGATGTTCATTTAATAGATGTCCTTATTGGTTCCTATTATAGGTTGGTTGGTTTCTGTTGCTAAGAATAATACCATGAGGGACAGTAACTGGTACATTCCCCAGCAATGCCATATAACCTCTCCCACATATACTAATTATAGCCCCGGGGAAGTGATGACGAATTGCTTTGGTTATGGTAGGTATTTACATTCAAAACAAAGGAAAACTACATGTATATGTATATATAAAGTATAAAATATTTAACAAAATATATTTAAGGAAAGGATAGAACTATTATTAAAGCAGTATTAGCAGTAGTTAAGTTGAAATTTTTGTTTTGTTTTTATTTTAGATCTCAACAATGCTCAGGGCTTACTTCTGACTTTGTACTCATTGGATCACTTCTGATGTGGCTCAGGGGAGAATTTCATTGTGCTCTCAAAAATATATAAAAGTATGTATGTGTGTGTATGTAAGCATATTCTTATAAAAGTACATAAGATTTTGTTTTTAATGTTTGTTAAATAATACATTTTTGAAAGAATGATGCAAGATAATTCCTTTTTCTCTCTATCATAAATGATAAATTTAGAATTCAATTACTATTTTTAATTTTCTCTCTTATTTTCTCTCTTATTTTGCTGCACCTTTTTTCTAAACCCCTAAACCTAATAGAGTTTCACAAATGGAACATCTTCTGTGAATTATATTTTATTAAAATAATCC
The DNA here is from genome assembly GCF_027595985.1 of Sorex araneus. Lineage (NCBI taxonomy): Eukaryota > Metazoa > Chordata > Mammalia > Eulipotyphla > Soricidae > Sorex > Sorex araneus. The sequence continues at coordinate 55,420,060 of NC_073304.1, forward strand.
TCAAGATTTGTTCATGAAGGATTTTTTGTTCTGTTGCAGAGAATGTTTCTTTCACATGTGAGATTCTGTTTCCAATTCAAAATATATTCACATTGATAGAGAATTAACGAAGGATAATATATTATACAAATTTAATTATGGTAAGCAAATATCTTTTTCTTTTCTCTTGCTTTCAAAATAAAGTCACATAAAAGATAAGATTAATATTTATTTCTAATGTTCAGTCAATTAATGAATCTATTTACGCAGCTTTTCAAGAATCACAGTAAGATCTGAGATTAAATTAGTCTTGAATTAGCAACACAAATTTGATATAGATGTTGCAAGTGCCCTTGTGGAATGAACTATAAAAATATACTTTATAAATTTTAATAGCAAAAAGAATTTGCAAGTTTTAGCTTAATTATATTAATGTACTAAAAGTCAATCATAAAATGACTATGTATTCATGTTTTGTTATACATTGAAAACACCTTTAAAGAGAACACTGAAAAGGTGTACAGGTCATGATTAAAACTCAGTAATGAAAACGAGTGACTGGAAAATTAAAATTAATTTTATGTATCGCTATTGTGAAGGTTAATTTTTTCAAGTTAGGCATTCTGTTCTCTTAATATAATTAGTGTACATTGATGGACATATGTTGGCTTTCTTAGCAGGAAGTCACACTTATTCAGCATTCTCATACATTAAATTTTTGTAATCAAAAAGTGGAATGTCACTGAGTAAATAAAAAGTAGTTGCAAGCAAAAACTAACTTCTTTTAACTTCAATATTATTATTCTCTCTATCTTTTTCTATGTATATATGTCATTGCATAGACAAGTATAACAAGAGTAAAATGTGTACAATAGTTTTGGAATGATTTGAACAAATACTGCACTCCAAAATTGTTCATAGCAAAACTGATTCAGATATTTTGTCTCAGTATCTCTAAATTAGTCCTAAGGACAATTAAACCCAGCAATACCACTTCTCTGGTATATATTCTGGAGATTCAAAAAATACAGTAGGAATAACATATGTACTTGTATGTATATTGAAGCACTATTTACAATACCAAAATCTTGAAAAAAACCCGAGTGCTCAAGAACAGATGACTTAAAGAAACTTTGGCTAAAGAAACTTTGGTACATACACAAAATGCAATACTACCCAGCTGTTAGAAAATGTTAAATCATGAAATTTGCATGTAAGTGGATCAACATGGAGCATTTCATACTAAGTGAAATGAGTCAGAGAGAGAGAGGGACAAACATAGAATGATTGCACTCATTTGTGGAATATAAAGTAACAGAATAAGAGATTAACACCCAAGGATAAGAGAGATAGGGGCTAAGAGAATCACTCCATGGCTTGGAAATAGGCCTCAAATGCTGGGGGAAAAGGCAGCTGGGATAGAGCAGGGATCACTAAGTGAATGATGCTTGGAGGGATTGCTAGGGTTGGGAGATGTGTGCTGAAAGTAGGCTACGGTCCAAACATTGGCTACTTACTACCTATATGGCAAACCATAATACCCAAAAGGTTAAAGATAGTAAAAGGGAATGTGCCTGCCACAGAGGCAGGGGGTGGGGGTGGGGAGGTGGTGGGAGGGATTCTGGGAACATTGGTGGTAGAGAAAGAGCACTGGTAGAGGGATGGGTACTGGATCATTGTATGACTGAAATGTAATCACGAAATTTTGTAAGTCTGTAACTGTATCTCACAGTGAATCATTAAAATATTTTAAAAATAAATAAATAAATAATCCTAAGGACAATTATTGAAACATGGAAAATTATAGAATAAGAAGAAACCTACTAATGGTCTAATAATTGATTGTGAACTCTTTCAAAGGGTGATAGTACATTTTTTATTTGTATTATAGTATATTATGATTTACAATTACTTCTCTCACTCAAGTGAGAGAAGGAATCCAGAGTTCCAACCTCCATCAAGAGTCAAGAATCAGGGACGCTCAGCCGAGATGTGATCCCTGGGGCCGCACCCATGTGCAGCCTCTCCACAGCTGCACGAGCGTGAATCCAGACCCAGCAAAACCTCTTTCGGCATGGGCAACTCCTTGCAGAATGTCTCCAGCCTGAGAACTAAACCTCGGCCCCGTGCCCACCCAGGAGGGGAAAGGTATTTCTCTCTCTCTCCTCTTTCTCTCTGGGGATGAAGGGCGCGGTGTACGCCATATTATGACGACCACAGATTGGATTTTCAAGCCTGCAATGATCCAATATCTGGAAGAAATCTCCCTGGACTTAGTTGTTAAAGTACGGAAATTCAAAACCGTGCGGCCACACTAGCAGACGCGCGACCCCATTTGTCTTCACAGTAGGTCTGAATCTAGTGGGGTACTCCTAACAACAATAGTGAGGTTTGTGTTGAAATATTGAATTTAACCAAAGTAAACAGAAAATAAAATGAAACTTATCAGTTACAAGGCAGGGGGTGGGGGGGCTGGATGGGAGGTGTACTGTGTGGGTTTTTTTTTTTTTTTGGTGGTGGTATATGGGTGCTGGTGAAGGGATGGTTGTTTCAGCATTGTATAACTGAGACCTAAGCCTGAAAGCATTGTAATCTTCCACATGGTGATTTAATAAAATAGAATTTTTATTTAAAAAAAAAAGAATCAGGGACGCTGTCTCGTTTGCCAAGGAATCAAAAATCAGATGGGTCGGTCATGTAATGGGATTCAGAGATGACCCCTGGACTAGAGCTGTTAATGGATTCCACGGGACGTCAGAAGACCTCGTGGCCGCCCACCAACTAGATGGTCATATTTCTTCGTCAGATCCCTGAATGAATGATTTGAGGCTCTTCCTGTTCCTAGAGCAAGCAGATATCATTGGGCTGCACTAGCATGCAGCAGGGCCAAATGGAGATGTTACTGGCACCCGTTCAAGCAAATCGAAGATCAATGGGAGACAAATGATACAAGTGATTACCATGATTATATTTTAGTCTGAAAATAAAATTTGTGTATAGTTGCATTTGTGTATTGGGCATCAGTTCAATATTACAATTTTTATTCATATCTTATTTCATAATTGAAGTAGCATTTATATGCTCAAGTTGCTATTTGTTTGATGTGACAATTTGTGACAGTTCAGAATGTGTTACCACACATTGTGAGTCATCTAATCATCAATATCCGTTCATTTTCTTTGACTACATCATTGCATCTCTTCAGCCCTCTGCCCTCAGGAAGCTGAGTTGCATCATCTAAGTATCTAAGTCATAGGTTTGTTGTCACTGAACTTTGTTCTCTTTCTTTATAGCTCTTTATTAATGTAATAGTAAGATCATCCATTGTTTGCCTTTCTTCTAACTTATTTTATTACCATGGTAATATATACATACATAACATATAAGTAGTCAATAGTGTTGCAATGTTCATAGGTGTGTATATATCTTTATTGAGATGGATTCATGTACTTAATAAAGATACATGTATGCACTTAATAAAGATACATGTTTGTATCCTTATTGTTTTAGTCACTGTATCATTGTCACTGTGACCACATTGCTCATCATTGTGCCCCCTTGAGCGGGCACCAATAGCGTCTCCATTGCAAAACTTGCTGTTACTGTTTTTGGCATATAGAATACGCCACAGGTAGCTTGCCAGGCTCTGTTTCGTGGGCGAGATACTCTTGGTAGCTGCTGGGATCTTGGAGAGGGGCAGAGGAATCAAACCCAGTTCGACTGAACGCAAGGGAAACGCTCAACCCCCTGCGCTATCACTCCAGCCATTATTATTATTATAATTATTGTTATTTTAGTTACAGATCAGTCTAATAGTTGTGAGATGATGCCTTAGTGGCATTTATGTGTATTTCTATGATAATCATAGTTTTTCAGATGTTTGTTCACCCTCCATGTATTTTCTTTGATAAGATGTCTGCTCATGATTTTTGTCCCACTGTTTTTGTTGTTGCTGTTTGTTTTCTTCTTGAGCTTTGCAAATTACCTAAATGTCTTTATTGTTAGATAAAAGACCTGTAGATATTTTATCCTAGTTGACAAGCCTTTTAGATTTTAATATGGCATTTTGATATCTAGAAACTTTAGATTGATGTAATGTCATCATTTATTTTTTCACTTCATTCTAATTCATTTTAAAGTTGAATCCCAAAACTAATCACTGAAGATATTATAATAATTTTTTTGCCTGTTTTCTTCCATGCATTTTAGGTTTGGTGATCAAACTAATTCATTTTAATTTAACTTTTGTATCTTGTGTGAGGCTGGAGCAATAGCACTGTGGGTAGGGCATTTGCCTTGCATGCAGCCGATCTGGGTTCCATTCCTCCATCTCTCAGGGAGTCTGGCAAGTTGCCATGAGTATCTTGTCCACATGGCTGAGCCTGGCAAGCTACCCATGGCTATTCAATATGCCAAAAACAAAAAGAAGTCTCACAATGGAGACATTACTGGTGCCCACTCAAGCAAATCAATGAGCAACAGAATGAGAGTGATACAGTTTTGTGTGAAATAGTGATACAGTTTTATTCACTTTCATGTTACCATTTACTTTTCTTTTTTTTTTCTTAAGGTGAAAGTTTATAGCATTGAGTCGTTTTTTTTCCATTGTTAATATAAACATATAAGCCTAGAAATTTCCATATATACCTATAGATGAATTTTACTAGCATTGATAGGTCATGGTCTTATTTTTATTCAGCTTAAAATATATTTATTTTTTTAATTTATTCTTTTATTGAATCACCATGTGGAGTTACAAAGCTTTCAGGTTTAAGTCTCAGTTACATAATGCTCAAACACCCATCCCTTCACCAGTGCACATAGTCCACCACCAAGAATCACAATATACCTCCTCCCTCCCCTCCACCTCCCCAGCCCCCCACCCCGCATGTGTAACTAGTAAATTTCACTTTACTTTGATTACATTCAATATTTCAACAAAAAACTCACTATTATTGATTTGGAGTTTCTCCCCCATAAAGACAACCTGCTGAAAAGGAAGCATTTGATAATTTGTTTTCCATTGCTGAAAATGAAGAGATATGAGGTCGAGAGGCCACACTAGCAGCTGCATGGGTTTGGATTTCTGTATTTTAGTACTTTAGTAACTAAGTCTAGAGAAATATCTGCCAGAAGTTGCATCATTGCCAACTTGTACTTCTCAGTTACATTATATTCCACATATGAGTGCAATCTTTCTATGTCTGTGTCTTTTTTCTGACGCATTTCACTCAGCATGATACTTTCCATGTTGATCCACTTATATGCAAATTTCATGACTTCATGTTTTCTGACAGCTACGTAGTATTCTATTGTGTAGATATACCAGAGTTTCTTTAACCAGTCATCTGTTTTTGGGCACTCTGGTTTTTTCCATATTGTGGCTATTGTAAACAGTGCAGCAATAAACATAGAAATGCAGATGTCTTCTCTACTATATCTTTTTGCCTCTCCGGGATATATTCCCAGGAGTGGTATTGCTGGGTCAAATGGAAGTTCAATTTCTAACTTTTTGAGAATCGTCCATATTGTTTTCCAAAAGGGCTGAACCAGTCGGCATTCCCACCAGCAGTGGAGGGTCCCTTTCTCACCACATCCAAGCCAACATGGTTGCTTTTGATTTGGGGGCTGTGGGTCAGTCTCTGTGGTGTGAGATGATATCTCATTGTTGTTTTGATCTGCATCTCCCTGATGATTAGTGATGTAGAACATTTTCTCTTTTGCCTCTCAGCCATTCGGATTTCTTCTTTGGGAAAGTTTCTGTTCATTTCATCACCCCATTTTTTGATCGGGTTGGCAATTTTCTTCTTGTGGAGCTCAACCAATGCATTTTATATCCTTGTTATCAACCCTTTATCGGATGAGTACTGCGTAAATATCCTTTCCCATTCTGTAGATTGTCTTTGTATTTTGGTCACTGTTTCTCTTGAGGTGCAGAAGCTTCTTAGTTTGAGATAGTCCCATTTATTTATCTTTGTTTTCACTTGCTTGGCCAGTGGCGTGTCAGCTTTGAAGATACCTTTGGCTTCAATGTCGTGGAGGGTTTTGCCGACCTTATCTTCAATGTACCTTAGGGATTCTGGTCTGATGTTGAGGTCTTTAATCCATTTTGATCTGACTTTTGTACAGGGTGATAGGTGGAGGTCTAAGCCCTTTTTTTTGCATGTAGCTGTCCAGTTTTGCCAGCACAATTTGTTAAACATGCTTTCCTTGCTCCACTTCACATTTCTTGCTCCCTTATCAAAGATTAGATTCTTAGAACTATTTTTGGCAGAGAGTCTCTTGTCCCCGTGCTGGCTGTCTTCCCCAGGGCTCCCTGGAGGGACTGGGTTTCAGTTTCCCTTCCTGCCCTGAGCAGAGCTCCCACAGTGAAGACCTCCGGAGCCTAACCACAGCCATGCTCAAGGTCCCTTTCCACACTTTCGAATGAGCCTCATGCATGAAGAAACCGGCAGAGGAAACCAGGTGTGGGGTACCTGGCTGAGACCTCCAAGCCTGCTCATATTACCCATTTTCTAGTACCCAGGTGATCACACCCAGGAACTGCCCCTGGCAGTAATCCCATAAACGGCCAATATCCAGAGACTATAAAACCAAGCTTCTGGAACTTGGTTCCAAACAACATGCTATAGCCTAGTTCTCCCTCTTGGAGAATCTAGCAAGCTACAGAGATTTTCCTGTCCCCATGGGGGACCCTCGCAAACTTCCCATGGCATATTCATATGCCAAAACCAGTAACAATGATGGTCTCATTCCCCTGACCCTGAAAGAGCCTCCAATGCAGCACCACTGGAAAGGATGAGTAAAGAGAGGCTTTTATTTTAGAAAATAAAATCTCAGGGCTAGGACGAATGGAGACGTTACTATGACCGCTCGAGAAATTCAACGATCAACAGGATGATGATGATGATGATGATGATGATGATGATGATGATGATGATGATAATGATGATGATGATGATGATGATGATAATGATGATAATGATGATAATGATGATGATGATGAGCACCATTTTTAACTATTTTTATTAAGATAAGAGGATTTAGAATAATACTAATCACATTTTCATGCATAAATTATTCCAACATCAGACCAATCACCAGAGAGCCGACTTCCTTTCCTCAGTTTCCTAAGGCCCTTATTACTTACTACCAACTTCCATATAAAAGCAGTTTAGTAGACAAAACCTTCCATTCCAATGACTTTGGGAAATTGACGTTCTCTTACTATACTTTGTTTTAGAATGTTTTTATTCTACCATTTATTTTCTAGTTTCTTTATCATGAATTAACTGACCTGAGTAAGAGGGTTCACAATAAAGGATGTTTATTTTGATTCCACTACCATAGTGTTTTGATTACAAGGGCTTTGTAGTGTAATTTTGTCAGGGAGATTAATGGCACTGCACTTTTTCTTGTCAGACTTTTTATGGTTTCAGAGGAATATTAGCAATGTTATATTAATATTGTGAAGAATGGCATTTAAATTTATAGTGATTACACTGATTCTATGGAATGCTTTGGTTTGTTATTATAGTGTCTTTTTTTTCCCTAATGTATGATCATTGAATATCTTCTCATCTCTTTGTGTTTTCAATTATTTGAGCAGTGACAAGGCTTTCATATAACTATCTTTCATTCTCTTTTTAAAATTTATTGCAAAGTATTTAATTCTTTTAAATGTAATTATAAAGTGGATTTTTAAAAATTTAATTTCTTCCAGATATTTGTTTCTATATTGAAATGCAATAGATTTGGGAGATACAATTTCCCATTCTGTCTAATTGCTATATAAGTTTTATTATTATATTGACTAGTCTTAATAAAATCTTCAGGATTTTCTATATATCAGACAAGATCTGTAAATAGTGATAGAGTAATTTTCGCTTTCAAATTTGACTCTGAGCATTTCAGACATGGCCCAAAAGCTGAAAGAAAGAATCTTAACTTATAATACATATTTTTGGTTTCATTTATTAAAAATTTATTTATAAAAATAGTATGCAGATGATGTTTAACACATCAATTATCTAAACTTTTAGGATAACAACTTCAAATCCACAAATGTATGGACAGTACTAAAATTGTTCTGAAATTAAACTCAAGTAACTCATTTAAAAAGATAAATCTATGTTTCAGTATAGCTTTGATATTAAATTAAGTATGGTATACTATTTTCCTTAAATTGATAAGACAATTACTGATGTTTTATTTTCTTATATTGGAGTGATTTATAATATCATAACAAATGACATCTGGCAAAAAAGTGTCATCTCTCTGGATTTATATTTTTATTTTATATTTTTTGGAATATATCCAGAAAATAAAGATTTATGACTCATATTGATTCTTTACAACTTGCAAATGTTTAAGCATTAATGCATAAATTAAAAAAAATTAAGAGTATAAAATCCAGGTCTATTTATTCACTATGTATCGTCAGTGAGAGAGGATACTTACATTATTTTTTGACTGGCAAAACAATTGAATAATGTATTTCTTGCTATTCGCTGCCTTATTTATTTAATTTTTATTTAATGATTGCAGAACTGAATTCAGGCTAAACTTAAATATATAGTTTAATGTTCTACACATGAATCACATCTGTAAGGTCAGATTTCCCATAAATATTTTAAATTTTTTTCATCCTGCACATTCCTTATATAAGAATCTATAATATGTACAGGCTAGAAATCTTGTTTATAATTCTGCGTGCCCAAAAATTAATCTTTGAGTGTATTAAGGTCACTAGTGCTAATAGCTTATTCTTCAATCAAATCATTACATAAACTTCTTAAAAGTATAGCAACTGGGCATAGGAATTGTCAATAATCATTTGACCTTAATATATGTAATATTTAACTCATATGAAGATAGAAAGGAGAAAGTAAAATATTCTAAAAGGCAATGAATAGCAGGAAGTACATTCTTCAATTTTTTTGCCAGTCAAAACATACTGTAAAATATCCTCTCTCAATGGCAATGCATAGTGAATAAATAGACTTAAATTTTATACTCCTAAACTTTATATTATGCATTTTATATGCATTAATGCTTATACATTTGCAAGTATGCAAGGCGCTCCAAGTTCAAAATCCAATAAAAACAAATCATCTCAAGACATAAACTCAAGAGATTATAAACACTCTCCTGAGGAAGTATATTTAAAGATGAAATCTGGAGAATTAAAGGTGAAAATTGCTCATGCTCAATAAGACGTATTTATCTCACAATAACCAATGAAGCAAATAAGAATTTAAATCCGTTCACAGACACACACTCAATGACTGTGTGGCAGCTTCCTTAGAGTTTGAAAGCAATTGAGTTATTCAAATGTAGGTCCATAGGTCTACTCCAGCAAGTAGGGCAATTGCCTTGCACATAGTTATTCAAATTTAGGTCCATAGGTCTACTCCAGCAAGTAGGGCAATTGCCTTGCACATAGCCTACATGGGTTTGATTCCCAGCATCTCATATGATCAGAATAAGCCCTGAATACTGCCAGTTGTGGCCAAGAAAAATAGAAAATAAATTATTGAAAGGATTTTATCAACAGTAAATTAACAGTAAAACAATGAGTATTGTCCTGTTCTTTAGGAACATGCATCCTAATCATTCCTAATATTAAAAGTTTTGGAAATATGGGATGGAATGATACCACAGCGGGTAGGGCATTTTCCTTGCACGCGGCCAACCTGAGTTTTATTCCCAGAATCCCATATGGTCCCCTGAGCGCTGCCAGAGGTGATTCCTGAGTGCAGAGCCAGGAGTAACCATTGTGCACCGCCAGGTGTGACCCAAAAAGAAAAAAAAAAAGTTTTGGAAATAGAGGCTGAAGTGATAGTACAGCACAGTGGATAGGGTACATGCTTTTCTTGTAGTTGACCTGCGTTCAACCCCCAGAACCCTGTATGGTACCACAACAACACAAGGAGTGATTCCTGAATTCAGAGTCAGGAAAAGTTCCAAAGCCAAATAAAATTTTAGCAAATAATGCAAAACTGAAAATACAGCATATCTTTATTATTCGGATGGAGACAAAAATCACAGCACTCCTAATAACTATCACACTAGTGTAAAGAGAGTTCACAAAAAAATTAGATAGAGAAGACAAAATGGTATATCAAATATAGAAATAAAACAATAGCAATGCACTGTAGCACTGTCATTCCACTGTTCATTGATTTGCTTGAGTGGGCACCAGTAATGTCTTCATTGTGAGACTTGCTACTGCTTTTGTTATATCAAATATGCTACGGGAAGCTTGCCAGGCTTTGCCTCTCGGACGGGATACTCTTGGAAGCTTACTAGGCTCTCCGAGAGGGATGGAGGAATTGAACCCAGATCAGCCACATGCAAGGCAAATGCCCTACCCACTGTGCTATCACTCCAGCCAGGAGAGCTTAAATATGAATCTCAGTTTAATGAACCCAATTTAAGAATTTGTGCTTATATCTCTCTAGTTTGTAGAAAATATGGTCACAAGGAACCATATTTTCATTGGAACTTTTCCCCATCAAAGTTTAAATTAAAGTTAACATTGTCTGTAGAAAAAAAAACTCTTTAAAATGTTAACACAAATTTTATTGCAAACAGACAATTTAATTTGTTAAACAATACATGACTCAGGGCTAGAAAATAGTAGCGGGTACCTTGCCTTGCATGTAGCTGATCTGAGTTTGAGTAAATAAAATAATATTATCATGTAATGTTCTAAAAGTTTTTAATCATGTATAATTCTCTATATTTATTGAAACTATGCTCTTAGAAAAACATGGAGAACTTCATGAATTTGAGTAATAATCAAGTTCATGTAATCTCTGGAATATTCTAAATTTAGTATATATACTGCTTAAAAGGGCAAAATATTAGTCACTTCAATTAGAAAATGAACACATATGTAATATACAAAAATTGAGACTGATAAAAAATTTAGAATGAATGAATACAGCATTGGCAATGAAATAGAGGTACTATTAATAGATCAATTTAATAATAAAGATATAATAGCTTACTTACTACAAAATACATATAAAAATTAAGAATCAAAATATGAATATATCTGAAATAAATAAACAGAAAACTCATGAGTATCACTGTGAGCTATAATTTTTTAGGATGTCTGTTTTTCTAAATTTAGTAAATAATACCTCAAAAATTATTTATGTCAACACATATCCAACCATAAGCCCAAAATGCATCTGCAAAAAAAAATCTTTATTTGGATTATTATAACAGTTATAATTTGGAGCCAATAATGTGGACAAGTTGTTTAATGCTTCAGTGTGTTGTAGGGCATGGGTGATACAGAGCTTTGACTGGTAGATCTGTCTTATGTAAACAGCCTGATAAAATTATTTAACTTAAAGAAAACGTGCAGAAAAAGGGATATCAGAGTTTACTATGAGTCCGTACGCAGGGACCACAACTGGTAAACTGGGAGAACCATATAGGATGCCAAGGGAACATCTCAGATTGACCACATGCAAGGTCACACCATATGGCTGCATTACCTCTCTATCTAGATTGCTCTCTTTGAAACTGGAGAGTAATCACACTGTGTTGTGATTACTGTGAGATGCTGACAGTTTTCCAAACTCCTCAGTTCCAGAAGTCAGGAATGCTGTTTTTAATGGAAGAAATATATGTGGTTGTAATTCCATGTTATTAAGTATTCAGATATTGTAAACTTAAGCACCAGTTCCCAGTATATTCACTCCATTTAGATGTTCCACTTATCAGTTTTGATTCTTTGATTTCTTAGATTTCTTTGAATTCATTAAAATAAACAATTGACTATGTTCCAAGCAATGTAAGAAGAGGAAGAAACAAAAACAGAAGCTGAGGAGATAGTGCCTGCCTTGCAAGCGCTCACCCGCGCACGCTCACACACACACACACACACACAACACACACACACACACACACACATTCGGCCGAAGAAATAAACAGAAAATTTTCTAAGGAAGAGATACAAATGGCCAAAAGGCACATGAATAAATGCTCTGCATCACTAATCATCAGGGAAATATAGATCAAAACAACTATGACATACCACCTCACACCACAGAGAATGGCACACATCTGAAAGAACAACCACTGTTGGAGAGAATATGGGGGGAAAGGGACCCTTTTACACTGCTTGTGGGAATGCTGACTGGTTCAGCCCTTTTGAAAAACAATATGGACGCTTCCCAAAAAATTAGAAATTGAGCTTCCATTTGATCCAGCAATACCACTTCTGGGAATATATCCCAGAGAAACAAAAAAGTATAGTCAAAAGGACATCTGCACTTATATATTCATCGTGGCACTGTTTACAATAGCCAGAATCTGGAAAAAAACCCAAGTGCCCGAGAACAGATGACTGGTTAATACAACACCCAAAAGGTTAAGGAAACATTGGTACATCTACACAATGGAATACTATGCAGCTGTTAGAAAAGATGAAGTCATGAACTTTGCATATAAGTGGATCAGAATGGAACGTATCATGCTAAGTGAAATGAGTCAGAAAGAGAGGGACAGACATAGAAAGATTGCACTCATCTGTGGAATATAAAATAACAAATTAGGAGACTAACACCCAAGAATAGTAGTATATAATACAAGGAGGTTGGCTTCATGGCTTGGAAGCTGGCCTCACATGCTGGGGGAAAGGCAGCCCAGATATAAAAGGGGAACCTCGTAGTATGTGGTTGGGGATCCCGCACGGGAAGGGAGATGCATGCTGAAAGTAGAATAGAGACTGAACATGATTTCCACTCAATACTCCTATCGCAAAACACACAGCCAAAAGGAGAGAGAGAACAAAATTGAATACCCTGCCAAAGAGGTGGGGTGGGTTGAGGGGCACGGAATTGGAGGGTGGGAGGGATACTGGGTTCATTGGTGGTGGAGAATGGACACTATGGAGGGATGAGTTCTAGAACATTGTATGAGGGAAACACAAGCACGAAGATGGGTAAATTTGTAAGTGTACCATAACAGTGACACACTAATTTAAAAAAAAGTAAATTTAAAAAGTAAAAAAAAATAAGACTGACATGTCATTCTTTATCCAGAATAGTGCAATTATTTACCCTGTTGAGATGAACTACATATTCACATTGTTTCATCAAATACTTATTGAATTATTGAATACCAGCTAGGTTTTAGGCACTGAAAATGCATCACAAGAAAAATATTTGCCTAAATGTATGAAGATATTCTATGACTAGTATTATATATCAAGACACTTGTAGTTTGTAGGGCATTTATATTTCACATGTGACACAACACATGTGAAATTGTACCTGTAATAAATGCTAATAAAGCATAATGATATGTAATGAAAGTACAGTCCATTCGAGAACAATTGAGAACATTTTTAATTGGAAGCATGACTGCACTATCATTTAAATGAAATATTCAAAGACCTGATTTAGTTGGTAAAATACGTTACGATAGAAAAATATTTTCTTGAAAAAAATGAACAGGGGATAAAATTGCTTGCTATGAGATTATGTTCAGTCATTGAAGCTCTAGCCAAACAGGGCATTGAAACTCAGTACATCAAGATCCTCTATGAGCTGTATTGCAGATTCCCACCAGGATCTCACCATTCTACAAGGAAGTGATCATTGACATAAAGATCGGGGTTTGGCAGGGTGATACCATTTCACCGAAGCTCTTCAGTGTCACCCTAGAGAATGTCATTCAACGACTGGAATGGGAAGGAATGGGAGTGAAGATAGACTGTTGGCAACTATACCACCTCCGCTTTGCTGATGACATCATTCTCATAACACCAAACATTAGCCAAGCGGCACAAATTCTGGCTGACTTCGACCGAGAATGTGGAAAGGTCAAACTGCAGCTGAACCTGAACAAGACAATGCTCATGAAAAATGACCTAATCCCTGACTTTCCATTTGCTCTCAATGGAACAAACATTTCTGAATGCAGCAGCTATGTGTACCTGGGTCGAGAACTCAACATGAGGAACGACTTGGCGCCAGAACTGCACAGGAGGAAGAGAGCAGTGTGGAATGCCTTCAAGAGTGTTGAAGAAGTAGTTAAGAGGATGAAGGACCTCCAACTCTGGGCACATCTTTTCGATTCTACCATTCTTCCTGCACTAACGTATGCCTTAGAGACCTAGGCACTACTCAAACAAGATGAGAACGCTATTCGGGTATCCCAAAGAGGAATCAAAAGAGCTATGCTAGGAGTATCACGTCTCACTCAAGTGAGAGAAGGAATCTGGAATTCTGACCTCCGTCAACGGTCAAGAATCAGGGATGCTGTCTCATTTGCAAGACATCAAAAATCAGATGGGCCAAACAGATAATGTGATTCAGAGATGACCACTGGACTAGAGCTGTTACCGACTACTGGTTCCATGGGACGTCAAAAGACCACGAGGCCACCCACCAATGAGATGTTCAGACTTTTTCATCAGAACCCTGAATGAACGGTCTGAGGCTCTTCCTGTTCCTGGAGTGAGCAGATATCATTGGACTACGCTAGCATGCGACAGGGACAAATGGAGACGTTGCTGGCGCCTGCTCGAGCAAATTGAAGATCAATGGGAAGACAAGTGATACAAGTGATATAAGAGATTATGTAAAAATTGTATAAACGTCCAGGCTGGAGAGATAGTACAGTGAGTCTATGTTTTCCTTTCATGCAGCTGACCCAGGTTCAATCCCCTGCATTCTGTATGGTTCCCAATTACCACTAGGAGAGATTTCTGACCACAGAGATAGGAGTAATTCTGAGCATTGCCAATGTGGCTCTCAAACAAAAAGTATATAGAGATTAATTAATAATATAAATAATTTATTTTACTTTAAACTTCAATGACTAATCATACCACTATAGATTTATATGTGAATACATAGGTGTTATAAGTAAAAAATAAAGACAACTCTAGTAACATCAATGAATTACTAAAGTGGCCTTTTGTTTTAAGTTTTACTGTGAACAGATAAAAATACAGTTCAAAAACTAAGAGCATTCAAAGCAAACCATGAACTGAGTATCAGAGGTATAGAGTTTACTTATTGAGTAAACATAGTCTGGTTTATTTTTCAAGTGATTGTTAATAATAGAAGTTTCTTAAGTGATAGGGCATTGGTGAGTGGTTATAAAATTTGAGGAAGTAATTTAGGTTTTATTATAATAATTTAGGTTTCACAAAGCATAAATAAGAAAGTACTCAGGTCAAGTTAGTTTTACTCATATTTCAAAATAAGAATAATTAATTTTGCTTAAATTACTAGATTTTGTCTGTTCAGGGAACTTTTTATGTTGATCTCAGTTTTGAGACCACAAATAGAAGTGATCTCTACTGAAACATAAATACAATGATAAAAATAGTAATTGTATTTAAAAGAATCATTTAACAATTTCAAATGACTGGCTTACTAAAGATCATTTTTATCATTGCTAAGGGATTTTAACATGATAAGTAAGA
This sequence comes from Sorex araneus, assembly GCF_027595985.1. Lineage (NCBI taxonomy): Eukaryota > Metazoa > Chordata > Mammalia > Eulipotyphla > Soricidae > Sorex > Sorex araneus. The sequence continues at coordinate 55,435,499 of NC_073304.1, forward strand.
CATTAATTCATTATTAAAAATGAATAAAAATACCTTAGCATGCAAAAGTAAACAATCTTCTCTTAGTCTTCTTAAAGGTGGCAATCATATGCAATCAGTGAACATCATGTATCTCGACATATAGGGAAAATTTATCCTGTTCTTTCGGTAAGCTATGTTTTAATTATTCTTGCAAAATTGGTTTTAAAGTTATGAAATCCCTACGATATTTCCTGTCTATGATGCTTTGCCTGTCCATGAGTTGGATAAAGTACTCATGGAGAGGAGTTCATTTTGTAGTTTACTCAAGATCATTTTATGAGATAGTATTAGTGTTAAATAACATATGTGTGCCAATGGATATATATTTGTCATGTTTTAAAACAAAGTTATTATTTCTATCACAGTTTTAAAAATGGAATCACTGTGAGATATAGTTACAAAGCTGTTTATGGTAAGGTTTCATTCATACAGTATTCCAACTCTGTCCCTCCACCAGTATACAATTCCCAGCACCAGTGTCCCCAGTTTCTCTCCTGTTACCCTCCTACCAAATCTGTCTCTAGGCAGGCACCTCTCTCTTTCTCTCTCTGTCTTTCTGTCTCCCTGTCTCTCTGTCCCTGTCTTTGTCTTTCTCCCTCCCTCCCCTCATCCTCCTCCCCCTCTCCTTCCTCCCCCTCGCTCTCCTCCCCTTTTCTCTCATTCCCATTTTCCTCCTCCCCCTCCTTCTACCCCTCTTCCTCCTCCTTTTCCTCTCCCCCTTCTCTCTTTCCTTTCGGGCATTATGGTTTGCAATACATATACTGGGAGGTTATCAATTTTGTTCCTTTACCTATTTTCAGCACAAAAATTATCAAGTGTGATCATTTCCAACTATTTTTTCATAGTAGTCCTTTCTCTATCCCAACTGCCTTGTCACCCAACTGACATTATTTTTTCATTTAGAGACTATGTGAAAGGGGAGAGAGAGAAAAAGACAGAGAACACAGAGATAGTATAGGGATTTAGGCATTTATCTTGTGTTTAAGTGGACCACTATTAGATTTCAACACTAACTACATGATACCTAGAGAAAAAAGTACAGCACCCCTAGAGGGGATCTAAGCCTCCTCCACACTCTGAGCCCCCCAAAAGAGAACATAAGTTTCTCTAGAATAAAATAAGAAAGATCATGACTTCTGGAGAAAGAAGAGAACTCAAAGAAGTAAAATAAAGAAATTATGACTTCAGTTGAGATGAGGGCAACCCCAGAATGTTGATGTGTCTAAATTATATTTATAATAAAATAAATTTTAAAGAAAATATTAATGAATAAATTATAACTTTATACTAGGAATAAAGCTAATCATAACATTTTGATTGAATTTTAATAAATATTAGATTACCACATTTTGTAGGGTCCCTTATTATGATAAATATTTATGCATTTTCAGAACTTATTTCAGAAGTGAAATACATTATGATTAGTCTTAGCAAGCAATATTTTAGAACTTACAGATATATATTTGAATAAATGATATTACAGAGTATATCATGCTGGATTTGCTGCTTAGAAGTAGAACAAATGCTTGTACAAAGGAGACCTGGATTTGATCTCTGGCACTGCTAAAAAAGCAAACATAATACAAAAAGCAAAGCAGCACCCAACCCACCTTCTTCCTCCACTCTTGCCCACTCTTTCTCCTCCTTCCAGCACCCTCTCCCCTGGTAGCCAAAAAATGAGTGAACAAATATTTGGAATGCCAAGAAGTACTAAATATAACTAGAAGGTATATTAAACATTACACTATCTGACATTATTGATTATTCATAAAATTTCAGTTTATAAATGATTTTAGTAAATAGCTATCAAATCATGTCATGATTTTAGTAAATAGATATCAAATTATGTCATGATTTGATATCTATTTACTAAAATCATTTAATAAACTGAAATTTTTTGAATGCTAGCATTGAAGTAAAAAGGTAAATAAAAATAAAATAGTCATAGGAAATGAAGTAGCAAAATCTTTTGTTCTTTGAATGATGCTGGTGGTAGAAAATAATGAATATCAACCAGAAAGTATAATATCAACAAAATGGAAGATAGTCCAGAAAGAATTTGGGGCAACAGAGATGAAAAGAAAACAAGTAATAACATGTTTTCTCACAGGGACAATAGTACAGCAATAATTAAAGACCAGCAAGGTACCTTAAAAAGAGGTTAATAGGTTAATATGTTAATAGAAGTGATAAAGGGTATAGAACTATTTACAGCAGCTGTTCCTCTGTTATATATAAATTAATATTTCTAATTATGGTATTATTAGGACCGAAAAGGTTGCCCGAAGAACTCCACATTGGGACCTATGGCCTGGAATGGAACAAACAGGGTGAGTGACTGTCTGAATTCATCATGTCTACCAAGACAATCCATGGTAACTCACAGTTCCAGAAGGCCAAATCTAAACATTGGACATGTGAGTCTCCCAGTGGACAGTTTCACAAAGAAATTGACCACATCATATTCAATCAAAGGTTTTGCCTGACTGACGTTGCTGTTGTACCAAAATTCCAAACGAGATTGGACCACTGTCTCCTTCATGCAAAATTCTACTTCACAGTGCAGGGAGAAAGGTCTACAAAGTTTAATTTTAAGAAGATAACTCCCAGAATGGCCACCAACTGGGAGATCTTTGGCACTACTGTGGCAATGTGGGAAGATGCCAACGAAGACAATATCCATGAGGAATACGATCGACTGGTTCAGCACCTCCATGACTGTGAGAAGAATGACGAGAATGGGAAAGCCACAAATAAACACCTGTCTTTGGAAACTCTCGAGCTAATCCACCAATGTGGTTTGGCACGAGCCTCAGGCAACCACAAGCTACAAAGCTGTGCAAAGAAGTGATAAAGGAAAACCTCAAAGAGAGAAGAGCAGCAGCGTTGGCTGATGTGGCAGAAATCAGGAACAGTATACACAACACTCTCCTGTACTTTGCCAACTACAAGACCAAGATGACTGACCTCCATGGTGGATCTATCGCATCTTCCAGAAGGACAATGGAGATTATTTAAAATGTTTACTCAGATCTCTTTGACAGCCACATTTAACTGTCCACATATCAAATTCCCCAGGATGGGTATGTCATTCCCAACGTCTTCCCTTCCGAAATCTGACACGCTATTTCACCAATAAAGATGAGTACAGAACCCAGTTGGAACAAGGTCAGACCCGAACACCTGAAGAATCTGCCACCAGTACTTGTCAATACACTGGATCGGCTCTTCACAGACTATCTGTCCAAATGCAAGGTTTCATCCCAATGGAAAACCAGCAGGACTGTTCTGTTGTACTAGAAGGGAAACATCCACAACATTGGCAACTATTGCCCAATCTGCCTTTTGTCCATCATCTACAAGTTGTTCACTAAAGTCATCCTGAATAGAATAGGCAGAACACTAGACAAAGGAAAACCATGAGGGTAAGGCAGGTCCTGGAAAGGATTCAGCACAATCGACCATATCCACACAGTGACCAAAAACATTGAAGTTTCAGGAGAGATCAAGATGTCACTCTGTCTATTGTCCATCGATTTAAAGAAGGCTTTTGATTCTGTTGAGACTGAAGTGGTCATCGAAGCCGTAGCCAAACAGGGTGTTCAAACTCAGTACATCAAGATCCTCTTCGAGTTGTATTACAGATTCACCACCAGAATCTCACCATTCTACAAGGAAGTGATCATTGACATAAAAAGAGGGTTCGGCAGGTGATACCATTTCACCGATACTCCTTAGTGCCACCCTCGAGAACATCATGTGAAGACTGGAATGGGAAGGAATGGGAGTGAAGATAGATGGTCAGCAACTACACTACCTCTGTTCTGACCTCCGTCGACAATCAAGAATCAGGGATGCTGTCTCATTTGCCGAGGTGTCAAAAATCAGATGAGCTGGACATGTAATGCGGTTCAGAGATGACCAATGGACTAGAGCTGTTACCAACTGGATTCTACAGGACATCAAAAGACCACGTGGCCGCACACCAACAACATGGTGAGATTTCTTCATCAAAACCCTGAATGAACGGTTTGAGGCTCTTCCTGTTCCTGGAGCAAGCAGATATCATTGGGCTACACTAGCATGCAATAGGGACGAATGGAGACGTTATTGGTGCCTCTTTGAGCAAATAGAATATCAAACGGAATCATAAGTGATACAAGTGAAGGTATGAAAATAACACAAAAATGCAAAACATGCTTGGATGTATATTTAGTGATTATTCTGTGTATTTTTTATTAGAAAGATATATTTAAACAATACTTTTTACACTTGCCATACTATTTATACTTTTCTCTTTTCATGAAGTTATTCAGGGTGTAAGAATATATTTGCTTTCTAGTCGCTCCTATAGCATTAATGTGTGTTCTCCTAGAAATAATCACTGACATTCTAAAGATTCATAATTTTATTTTTAGTAAAAAAAAATCCTTTGTTCTGAAGTATTTTTTTAAAAAAATCTAAAATTTTGTATTATCTATTGTCAAAAATTTTTGAATTTGACTTTGATATATATCCATTGAAAAGTTTTATAATTGAGCTATTACCAAGTCAAGTAAGTTATACTTTGAAATAGTTAAATTTTCACAAATACATATAGTTTTATTATGATTCAATCATAATGATAGAAATGTGAAGCTAGGGGCTGGAGCTATAGTACATCGGGTGGGGCCTTTGCTTTGCACGCAGCCGACCCAGGTTCGATTCTCGGCATCTTATATGGTCCCCTGAGCACCGCCAGGGGGTGAGTGCAGAGCCAGGAGTCAACCCTGAGCATCGCTGGGTGTGACCCAAAAAGTAAAAAAAAAAAAAAAATTGTGAAGCTATCTGATAACTTACCAATTTTAATTTTGTTATCTCTTTTATAAAAATATGGTCCTTTAATAAGAATAAGTTATAAAACTTAAGATTATTATATTCATCTGTGTTTATTAATAAATAATTTACTTGATAATTCTAGAATTTAATGTTATTAAAAATCACTAGGATACTTAAGAAAATCACAAAAAAAGACAATTAACTGATTAATTGTCTTATCACTTAAGAGCAATGTAGACAGAATGTTTTTGAAGTCTTTGAAGGAGAGAAGAGCAGCAGTGTTGGCCGATGCAGCAGAAGCCAGGAAAAGTATTCGCAACGCTCGCCTATCCTTTGCCAACTACAAGACCAAGATGACTGCCCTCTGACGTCCTGATGGAGCTATCACATCTTCCAGAAAGGCAATGGAGAGGATTATTCACAACTTCTACTCGGTTCTCTTTGACAGCCATGTGCACCTGCCTGCACACCAAATTCCACAGGATGGATATGTCATTCCCAACGTCCTCCCTTACAAAATTCGACACGCCATTTCCTTGGTAAAGACGCAAACAGCACCTGGTCTGGACAAGGTCAGACCCGAACACCTGAAGAATCTGCCGCCAGTACTCATCAGTACACTGGCTCGGCTCTTTTCATGCTACCTGTCTGAATGCAAGTTTCCATCTCAGTAGAAAACCAGTAGGACCATTCTGTTGTACAAGAAGGGAGACATCCACGACATTGGCAACTATCGCCCAATATGCCTGCTGTCTGTCATCTACAAGTTGTTCACTCTTGTCATCCTGAATAGAATAGGCAGAACACTAGATGAAGGACAACCATGCAAGCAAGCCAGGTGCCGAAGGGGATTCAGCACGATAGACCATATCCACACAGTGACCAAACTCATTGAAGTTTCTCGAGAGTTCAAGATGCCGCTCTGTCTGACGTTCATTGACTTAAAGAATGCCTTCCATTCTGTTGAGACTGAGGTGGTCATCAAAGCCCTTGCCAAGCAGGGCGTTTTAACTCAGTATATCAAAATCCTCCTCTAGCTGTATTGTGGATTCACCACCAGGATCTCACCATTCTACAAGGAAGTGATCATTGATGTAAAGAGAGGAGTTCAGCAGGGTAATACCATTTCACCAAAACTCTTCAGTGCCACCCTTGAGAACATCATGCGAGGACAGGAATGGGAAGGAATGGGAGTGAAGATAGAATGTCGGCAATTACACCACCTCTGCTTCACTGATGGCATGGTTTTCATAACGCCAAACATTAGCAAAGTGGCACAAATGCTGGCCGACTTCAACCACGACTGTGGAAAAGTCAGATTGCAGCTGAATCTCAATAAGATGATGCTCATGAAAAATGAACTAGTCCCTGAAGCATGTTTGCTCTCAATGGAAGGAAAAATAGTATTTAGTGAAAAGTGAAAATTTGACTAATTTTAATCAGTGTTGGGGGAGAAGGAGTGAGGAGAAAAAGGGAAGGGAGGAAGGAAGGAAGGAAGGAAGGAAGGAAGGAAGGAAGGAAGGAAGGAAGGAAGGAAGGAAGGAAGGAAGGAAGGAAGGAAGGAAGGAAGGAAGGAAGGAAGGAAGGAAGGAAGGAAGGAAGGGAGGAAGGCAAGGAGGGAGGAAGGGAGGGAGGGAAAGAAGGAATGAGGTAGGGGAGAAACAGTGTATTAAGGAAACAAAGGGAGAAAGTGAAGCAAAGAAGATCAGAGAGGGATGAGAAAGAGAGAAGCTGTGTGGTAGTAAAAGTAACAAAGCAAAAAATTCTGTTTGTCCAGCTGAAGGTAATCTACTTGATCATACTATCCGTTTTGAGGTAACTCTAATGAAACAAAAAGAATATATATGTGTTATGTGTTTTATATTGAAGACTAGTTAATATTGGCTATTTTCCTTTACTCCAGCAAAACACCCATACCATTAATCTAATTTAAGAAATGACTAAACATATACTTTTGTGTTTTAACTATTAGCTTTGTTTTGTATGTGCAATTCTATTATAATAAACACTGGATCTTTGAACAATTAGTATTAAGTTACTGTGAATTACAAAGCTAGTCATGATTGGGTCTCAGAAGTACCACGTTTCAACACCAATCACCAGTGTCTACTTCTGTCCACCGGCACCCTACCCCTATTTCCCTCCCACTGACCTCACCAGTTTCTTTGAGAGGCCTGTCTTGTTTCTTTTAAAAAATATAGTTTATTTTCATAAAGTTGTTCTCAATAATAATGTATTGCATTTAATATTTAAAAAGCAATCCACCATAAGAGCAAAGTGTGTGAAGATTGTTGTGTTTCATCCTGGAGCCATTTAAGCCCTTGTTTAAGAGATTACAAGCATATATGTTAAACCCAAACAAATGTGTGTTACTCTTGTTAAACTAGGGGGCTAGAGTATGAAAAGTCACATGGTCGCAAATGTAGCCACTTGCTTCAGAAATTCTGAAATTTAGATTATCATTGTAGAGCAAATTCATTCATGGGTGAGGCATATGTCACTCTCTTCTGGAAATTTTGTTTCAAAGACTCTGGATCTTGGCTATTGATGAGATTATATGGTTCTGGGTGCAGTTTGGGGTTGTGATTACCAAGCTACTGAAAACCTAGGTAGCTGTGGGGAGGAAGCTCAGTCCCACTCTGAGGGAGCTGAGAGATTTTAGTCACTGGTTCTGCACACCTGGGATTTTCTGCAGGTTCTTGTGGCTGAGGCTCATTTGAGCCTGTGGACAGTGACCTTGAGCATGGCTGTGGTTGAGTTATGGATGTTTTCAATGGCAGGGTTTCTGCTGGGACAGGGAGGGAAACTCAATGTACCCCACTCCGAGTTGCCGTGGTGAAGACAGCCTGGCGCGGGGTCAGCATACCTGGGTTTTTCTGCAGGTTCAAGATGCACATTTTAAAAAAATAACCTTTGAAATTGTAGTTTAGAGTACTGTTGCCAATAGAGTTTCATGCTTAGCATATTACTCCTTTCAGTCCCATATCATCCTCCAAGTTGAACACTTCCTTCATCCACTGTAGTGTTTTCTTTTCACTTCTATCCATCCCCCTTATTGACACCCCCCCCCATCAACTGCTATGCTTCTTAGTGAAAACTAGATCTCATATTTTGTTTCTCTTGCCTTTGGACTTTTGTTATTTCACTACCATGTTTATGTCTATTACAAGAGAGGGATCATTCCTTGGCTTTCTCCCTCTAAATTTACTCATAATGATACTCCCCAAATCCATCAGCAAATTGCATGATTTTTTATTTTCTTATTACCAAGCACTATTACATTGTGTATTGTCATGGATATGATAATGGAATACAATGAATGATATTACTTAGTCATATATTTTCTATAACCAGCTATAAATGCAATTATCATAATTTACTGCTCAATTTCTAAAGTTGAAGGGTATGAAAGGTCGTATGGTCACAAATGCAGCCATAAAGGGTTTACTGTAATAGATGGTTTGTACCTAAAACCCTTTTTTGAGTGAATTCATAAATAAAGAAATTATTTTGACTCTTTCTACCAGTAACCAGAATCTTCTGTGATATAAATTGGAAAAATATTTAAATATACATTACTCAGACTATTACAATTTGACCCAGTGATGGGAGAGGTGAACATTACCTTCTTCAAAGAATCTTCAAAGAATCATCACTGTCACTGTCCTCCTGTTGCTCAGAGAAAGGATTTATTTATTCTGTGCTTAAAGTTAAAATAATATATAATTTAAATGCAATGTATTTGGTTGTAAAAGTTATAAGAATGTTTTTAGAAAAAGAAAAGAAAATGAAATGAGTAAAAACTTTTATAAAGAAAGTAAGCTTTATAAATATATCATACTATGGCTGGAGAGATAGAGACATAAGATAGATTTCATGTGTTTAGCTGAACCAGTTTCATCCTTAAGTGCTACATATGCTTCTCAAATACCAAAAGGAATTATCCCTGAGCACTGAATTGAGTTGAAACTAAACTCTGAGTATGCCTCATGGAGTACAATCTCCCTCTCCTATAAACGTAATAAATATATATACTGTTGATATGTTTCACTCATGCAAGAATAAATGCCCTTTCATTTATTGCAATGCGGCAAAGATGACTCCATTTTTGGTGGAACCTGCCTTTTTGATGTGACAATAGTGATTATTTTTGATAAATTTTATTCAAGATTATTTTGCTTTTAGAAATCAAAATAATCTCATAAAATAAAAAATATATGCGATAGTCATATTGATCCATCACTGTCACTGTCCTCCTGTTGCTCATTGATTTGCTCAAGCAGGCACCAATAACATCTCCATTGTGAGACTCTTTGTTACTGTTTTTGGTATATCAGATACGCCATGGGAAGCTTGCCAGGCTCTGCCATGAGGGCGGGATACTCTCGGTAGCTTGCTAGGCTCTCTGAGAGGGATGGAAGAATTGAACCTGGGTCAGCTGCATGCAAGGTGAACACCCTACCCACTATGCTACCTCTCTAGCCCATATTGATCCACATAATAGAATAAATGGTTTAGGAAATTATCTTGTGATAATTTAATATTTTTATTAAACCTAATTTGTATAATTTACGGTCATGCATTTAAAAGATTGTGCATGACTGGAGAGATAGGTCACTTGTCTGAAGTACATCCTTTGCATGCGAGAGACATGGATTTGATTTCTCATACTATCAGGATCAACTCCCAAGCACTAAACTGGAAGCATAAACTGGATCCACTTGGGTGTGCCTCTCCCACTATCCAAAAGAGCTGGCAATGCAAATTTGTACAGATTTATGTATTAATTTCCAATATCAAAACATAATGTTATTTTTGATTATCAGTAGCATTGACTGATAAAAAGATATATCATATTGAAATCAGGAAATTAATCAGAACAATGAATAAACAACATTTTTAGTCTATTATGTAACATTCTTAACATTGAATGAAATAGAGTAAATTCTGCAGAAAGTGAGTAGATTTAATATGATTATATATGTAAATATGTTATGTAGTTAAAATTAGTGATGAAATTGATCAGTTTATTACTATTAAATTTGTTTCTAAAACTTAAAAAATTATGTCCTTGAGTTTTTCAATATTTTGGATTAGATTGGAAAGGCAGTTGAATATTTTGTCGACTACAAGTGGCAAATAAATTTAAAAGTAAACTTTTTTTTATTTTGATGCTTTAAAACAGTACAAATATTATGTTCACTATAAAAATGTATTTATATGATGCATTTCTGTTGAGAGAGGAATACCATCCTTTAAAATTAAATCTATTTTTATGTGTTTATTCCCTTAAATCAATAATAAAAATTAAGATATCAAAATTTTTCTAATGACACAAATTAATGTTGATTTTCAGATGTAATATATGCAATTGGGATGCCATTCTTTTGCCATATTTTACCATATTCACTTATCAAATTCATGTACATTTTAGTTCAGTTATTCCTCCAAACCATATAGAGTTAAACTTAAGAATTACCAATTATTTCATATAATTATAAATGGGTAGAATATTAGCTCACAATGAATTGATTAAAAAAAAAATAAGCGTGTCAAACCATTTTACTCACAGCAGCATTCAAGGAAATTACCACAACTATTAGTTCCTCAAACTATGAAATTTACACCATGACAATTTACTTCCTATTAGAAAGTTAATATCTATATAAATACATTTTTAAAGTCTTATTATTTGTTTCTCTTCATTTCAATGACATTTGTATGTGAATGAACAGATGATTTTACTGATAGCCACAATAACTATTCCTAAAAACTATGTATGGATAACTATCCACAGTACTCTATAAGTGGAATAGCTATGAAAAATTTGTTTTAAATATAAAAGCATGCATCTAATTTAACAGAGAGTAGCAGATAATGCAAAGCTGGCAGAATTAGAACTCCAAATTATAGCAGTTCTGTGTCACTGTCACTGTCATCCCATTGCTCATTGATTTGCTTAAGCGGGCACCAGTAATGTCTCCATTGTGAGACTTGTTGTTTTTGGCATATCAAATATGCCAGTGGTAGCTTGTCTGGCTCTGCCGTGGGTGGGAGATACTCTCTGTAGCTTGCCAGGCTCTTACAGAGGGGTGGAGGAATCGAACTGGGTCGACCACGTGCAAGGTGAACAGCCTATTTGCTGCGCTATTGCTCTAGCCCTGCAATTCTGTGAATATAATTTAAAATGTTTTTGAAAAATATAACTTTGTAGTCATAATATGTGAGTTTCCATGAGAAAGGTGTGGGGGGACGAATGGGGAACTCAAGCATTCAGTGGCCCAGAGCCATTTCCCCAGACCAGATGATAGCAACAGATGAACGGATGAAGGACTGAAGGACGGGGAATGGAAAAATAGGATCTGTGCCCCAGGCTGCTCAGCAGTCGGTTTATTTCTCCCTCTTCCCCAGCACAGAATAATCTCTCCCTTTATGCTGCAGTTGTAGTTTTTGTCATAGTCCCAGTCATCAGAGTTCCATCATCCTAGTCTCCTCGTAGACCTCAAAGTCCCTTCTTCCATTATATCTTCTTCTTCATCTTGTTGTAGTCTCATAGTCCTCTACTTTCAGTCATCTTTGTCCTCTATTCCTCCTTTTAGTCCCAAAGTCAAAAAGTCTCCAAGTCCTCAGTTCTTATCCTCTTTTTAGTCATCAACTTTCTAGTTCCCTCTTACCACTTACAGCATAGAAATCATGAAGGGTGGGGATACACAAAGGTGGGGTTGAACATTAGCATAACAACAAACAGAGGTAAAACTACTCCTTTAGGAGATTAACTCAAGGACAAAATCTCATCTGAGGGTTCAGCACTCCAGATTATTAGGAGATCCGCTCAAGGGCGGGATTCCATCCAAAGTATTGCTTTCTCCTTTCCTCAGCTAGTAATCCACTTAAACAATCATAGTAAATCTACTTCTTATAATATCTCATCATTCTGTTTCAAAGCCGTAAGAAATATATTAAGCTTAATGATTGGCTCTTCCTGGGGACATCTCACTATATATTCCAGACCACAGTCCTCAGGCCAGGTTAGTCTTTCCTAACCCCAGTGGGATCTTTATTCAGTTACTTCTTTTTGGGTCATGATAGAGTTTATCCATGACCATACTCTTATAGTTAAATATTATGGGCGCTTGGCCTGGCCCATTTTGATGCCAGGGTAGCTGACAGCTTGCCTTGGATTCATCCAGTCCCTGTCAGGACCCTGCTTTTGGGGTGCTCAGAAGCAAGGACAACTGAGGCTTATGTCAAGTAAATATAGATGCCCAGAAGTAAATATTATTTTTGAGTCAATTAACTCCCATGTTACAAAGCATAGCATGAACTGTCTTCCTGTGTCTATACAAAAAAGAACACTGCTAAATAAACCATGCAAGTGACATAAAGGAAAGAAAAAAGCAATATATTATTATTAGTGCTTGATTGGGGGTATGGTGCCTCCTGGATGTCAAACTGTACCTGTGTGGTGAGTGTATCAGCAGCCTGATGGTGCCTTCAAGACTTCCAGATACCCCCAAATTGCTGCTATGGCATTGGCCAGACCCCAACAACTTGGGGCAAATTTTACCAAGAAATTAAACAGCAAAATGTTAAGTATGTGGGAGACACACCCATGAACCACCTCTGGCTCAGCTATATAAGCTCATTTATTGGCCTTATTTCAGAGACCTGTAAAGTCTCTTAGAGGCTACCCCAAAAGCTTCTGTCCATCGGGGCTGGAGTGATAGCAGAGTGGGTAGGACATTTACTTTGCATGCAGCCAACCCAAGTTCGATTCCCAGCATCCCATATAGTCCCCGAGCACTGCCAGGAGTAATTGCTGAGTAACTCCTGTGCATCTCTGGATGTGAATCCCCCCCCAAAAAAAAGCTTACATCCCTCTCAGAGAGCCTTACAAGCTACCAAGAGTATCTCGCCCACATGTCAGAGCCTGGCAAGCTACCTATGGCATACTCAATATGCCAAAAACAGTACCAACAAGGGTCCTCATTCCTCTTACCCTGAAAGAGCCCCCAATATTCCAATGGCTACACTAGCATGTGACAGGCACAACTGGAGACATTACTGGCACCCACAAGAGCAAATTGATTATCAATAGGATAACAGTGACAGTGACAGTGCTTGATGGAACTGGGTGTGCCTCAGGAGTGCAGTTGTGGGAGTGGCTCAATAAACCTAAATTCCCTGTGGGAGTAGCAAGGACAACTGAATGTTATCCAGCAATAATATATGCAATTTGTGAGTAAGTAATAGCCACCAAAGTAGTCCTGGGGCACAAAGAAAAATTCACCATTTTGCTGGGTTCCTCTGCTGGATAAATAAAGCAAAATAGGTAGCTTATTAAATAACTAAAAATATTAATAACATTTATAAGGGAAATTTAGTAAGCAGTAAATTTTAAAGAAAATAGTACTTGGAGTATTTCCATATTTTATTTTGTTTTCATTTGGGTATTACTTTAGGTTATCCCTATGTGCTCAGGAGTCACTCAGGGTGCTACTTGGGTGATCATATGTGGACTCAGGAATTGAATCAGACTGTGCCCTGTGAAAAGCAAGTATCTTAATTCCTATCTTAAAGGGCCTGTAATTTCAAGGAGAATAAGAGAGAAATTTCACATTTTTTAAGGAATACTTGCTTCTCAAGTAGAAAGGGTAAGTTCAATGATAAATTTACATCCGGGTGATACTTGCCTCAAACTATATTCAAGGCCATAATGGGGGAGGGGATCAGTGACTGGTTCTTTGATTAGAAAAATGACTAAAGACTAAGACTGGTTGGGAAAAGACTTCTTCTCAGCCTCAATAATCTTCACTTTTCATAAACTATTTCTCCCTTAGCTCCTCATGCCAAGGTGACACTTTTTTTTAGATAAGCTTACTATGGTAAATTGAGAAAAGTCTGTGTTATTTGGGGGAAGGATGGTGGAGACTTATCGCAAAAAAGAACACTTCTAGCTACTCATCATTTTGATGAGAGCTATTTTTAACAGAGAACAAATATTGTTATACATACCATGACTTTAGTGTTTTGTATAGTAATAGCTACATCACCATCACAATCAAGAAATCCCGTTGATCGTCGAGTGGCTCGAGCGGTCTCAGTAACCTCTACATTCATCTTATCCCTGAGGTTTTAGAAGCCTCTCTCTTCTCGGCCCTCCCAACGATGCCTCATGGGAGGCCCTTTCAGGGTCAGGGGAATGAGATTCAGCTGCCTACTGGCTTTGGCATATAGATACACCATGGGAAGCTTGCGAGGCTGTCTCTTGTGGGCAGGAAGCTCTCAGTAGCTAGCCAGTTTCTCACAGAGGGAAAAGTAGGTTTTAAGAAAATGGTTTTAAGTCTCTGGATGTTGGCCGTTGATGGAATTACACACACCTGGGTTTCTCTGCCGGTACCTTCATGTGTAAGGCTTGTACGAACATGTGGAGAGGGGCGTTGAGCATGGCTGTGGCTAGGTTTCAGTGGTCTTCCGCTGCCGGGAGCTCTGCTCGGGACGGGGAGGGAAGCTGGAACCCATCCCCTCCGAGGGGGCCCCGGGGAAGACAGCCAGACGTGCAGGCAAGAGACTATTTGCTACATATTGCTATCATAAATTATCTTTGGTAAAAAATCATGTTACATTTGCTATTGCTTATTTTATTATAATCAGATCAACATTAAAAAGTATACATCTAATTATTCAGTGTTTAAAATTCATTGGGACTTTTATTAGCCAAAGTTCCATTTTTAAAACTCACTTATACGCAGATACGAAAAAAATATTTTGCAACATTTTCCTGTTCATTGAAACAGACAAAAAGAACATTTTTTCAGACCATGAAATAAAAATTACTTGATGAAAGTCATTATTGTAGAAAAAAGAAAACATTATTGTAGAAAAAGTAAAAAGAATGCATCTTAAATTTTATCCCTGTGGTGGAATTGGTGTTGGAATATTGAGTGTAAAAAATTATTGTGAACATTATAAAAATAAAATAAAATTTAAAACGCAACCAATCAATCAATAAACAAACTTTGTTGTCTTTGTAATGGCAAATAATAAGTGAAAAAGTAACAGATTCTAAATATGTTTTGACAATAGTCATAAAAGATGAACAATAGATTCTTTTTAAACAAGTAAATCAAGATTGTTCAATAGAATTACTTTAAAGACCCAATAAAATGCATATAAAGAATTATTTCTTATCAAACAGTTTTAGTGCCATTGTGGTTATGGATCAATATTCCAACACACCAACATAAATTCCTGAATGAAATCTCAGGGGCTTCTCAAGTGAAGTATTTAGGCTATTAGCTAATTATAAGTAAGATATATTTCTGTATGTAACAAGTACAAATTTTGATTTTAAAAAACAGTTACTTGGGGCTGGAGTGATAACACAGCGGGTAGGGCATTTGCCTTGCATGCAGCCAACCCAGGTTTGATTCCCAGCATCCCATATGGTCCCCCGAGCATGGCCAGGGGTAATTCCTGAGTGCAGAGCCAGAAGTGACCCCTGAGCATCGCTGAGTGTGACCCAAAAAAGTAAAAAAATATATAAAAAATTAAAAAAATCAGTTACTTAAATGATATGTAGTGTGTATTCTGAGAAGTTTTAATTTTGAATATACCTATCTCTGTTTCTATATATCAAAAAATATATAGAGCATGGAAAAGCTAAAAAATGAAGACAAGATGCTCTCTTAAAGCATGGAATAACATTTGAGTTTTAATAAATGTGGAGATATTTGCCTGAAAAATTATTGAAAATTTACCCTACCATTAGTAAATTTCTTTTAAAAATTTAAAGTTGACCTCTGGAATTAAGGATGATTGCTTCTTATTGCCAGTTTATTTAAGCATATACTGTAAAATCAAATAACATTTCACTCAACATTTTCATCTCTGGCTTTTAAAAGTGATACAATATTGCATGTGTGTTTAATGATTTCTTCAGAAGACATTCGAACAAATAGTATTAGTTTTTTCTTTTAATCCTCTGATTACTTGAAAATAAATATTTCCAAGTTCTCCTGATTGTCTACTGACTTTCAGCCACCAAAATGTCAAATATCATTAGAAATTTATTTTTTGCGGGGTGATAGCAGATAAATTCAAAACAATGCTTAGTGGAAGTGGAGGCTCACTCCTGGTGATATTCAGTCAACATAGTCAGGTGGTTTAGTCCAAGCTCTGCTGATACAACACTGCTGAAAGCCAGCATTTCTGAGTGAGCGAGGCTTCCCTGTTAGTACACAGAGAACTGTGCAGTTCAAGAGATCGAAACTAGGTCTTATACTTACAAAGCTTGTGCATTAGCTCCTTGAGTTATCTACTCAATCTAAGTTTTGAGTTTGTAACATAAGCAAATTACTTATGACCAATTTTCTGAATGTACTCTTATGAATAATATCTAATAAAATTAAACTATTTTTTAACAAAACAGCATTTAACTAAAGTTCAAATTTACATGCATGTAATTTTGTCATGAAATCATATAATATCAAAAATGAATTACATATTCATCATACGTGCTAAATTCCATGGCAATTAGACAAGTAATATAAACAAATTGGATCCCCATAGGAAAAGAAGTTAACACATCACTAATTGTAGATAAAATGATAGCATATATATAGAAGACCTGAAAAATGCAACTAAAAAATCTATGACACAATAAACCAGTGCAGCAAAGTAGTAAGTTACAAAGTCAAATCCTGTTGCATTTTTATATGCAATTAACTAGAAGAGAGAGAAATTTAAAAAAAAAATCTACTTCTCTTAAAATAATTCCCCAAAACATTGCATGCCAAGAAATCAACAAAGCATTTGAAAGACTTGCATCATGAGAATTATAAATCACCTATACAAAAATTAGAGGACACAATCAAATGTTATAAACATCCACAGTCATTGGATGGAAGAATTAATATTGTCAAAATGTCTATTCTTCTCAAGCATTATACAGATTTAATGCAATTCCCATCAAAATCTCAATGACATTCTCTGATGAATTAGAACAATTACTAAGGTTTGTGTGGAAGAATAAAATCTCACAAACCCATGAATAACCAAAGTAACCTCAAAACAATCAAATAAATAAATGAGTAAGTAAAATTTAAAGGTATCACATTTTCTGGCTTTAAACTGTACTATAACTTTAGTAATCCAAACAATATGGTACTGGAAAAATAATGATGACATGCCAATAGATCAGAACTGTGATCCCAGTGACAAATCCTCAGAATTATGGACTATTAATCTATGACATGGGAGTCAGGTGAATGGAGTAGACTAAGGAAAGCCTCTTACAACAGTGCTGTGAAAAAGAACTCTTATTTATTTTTTTTTTTGATATCTGGGTTATGTCAATACATTAACTATTGTATTAGTTCATTAGGGCTACCATCAGATCATACAACTTCTGCTTTGGAAAAGAGTTGTGATTACTACTTAAATTTTCAAATGAATGCTTATTCGATTTACAATTTCTATTTCCTCCTAATTTGGCTTTTAGGCATTGTAAGAGTAGATAAATTTGTCCATTTCTTATAGGTTGTCTAATAATAAACATAAAATTGTTCATAATATTACCATGAGTCTTTGAATTTCTGTATGTATTATCTATTTTAAGTTATTCTTTTCTGTTTCTAGTCCTATTTAATACGTCTCTCCTTTTCTTTATTGAAACTATTAATCAATTTTGTTATACTTTAAAGAATCAGCTCTTGTTTTTATTGATCATTTCATATTGCTTTCATTGATGTTGTTGTATATTTCATTCAAATCTTTATTTTCTAGTGACTTCATGTCTCACTTATCCTCTTGGCTAAATTATTTAGGTATGAGATTGGATTATTTCAGATTTTTTTTATTTTCTGATGTAAATCTGAATTGCTATGAACTTCCTTCTTAGGATTGTTTTTGCAACCCCCATATGTTCCAAAACAGAAAAGTAATTCACAAAACTCAACAAGCAGAAAACAAAACTATTTTAAAATGTGGGGAAAAGCTGGAACAGACTAAGAATGCTTACAGATTTCCTACATTAACTCATAAGAAAAAAAAATACTCCTGACTTATTATCTTGGAAAAGCAAATTAAAATGATAATGAGCTGTCACTTCCTACAAGCTTATATCAAAAAGTTCACAAACAAGTTCTGTTGGGAGTGTAGAGAAAATTGAATCCTCCTACATCATTGGGGATTCCGGTGGATTATGGAAGAGGTATATTGGAATTTTGGTCTGGTGTGGTTATATGTATTTAGAATAGCAGTGAAAATGTGTCCTAAGACAAATGCAGTCTTAAAAATCAACATACTTAATAAAAAAAATCCAAAGTATTGCTTTTTTTTTTCAGATGTGAGTTGCAAGCAGATATGAATCTTCAGTCATTTTCTGGTATCTAGAAATATGTATTGCTGCCTAATACAATAGTTATTAACAAATAAGCTATGTGTCAGCATCAGTCTGCACGTATAAAATGTTTTATAGCCAAAACTTTGGAAGAAAATTTATAACAATGATATGAAAGATGAACACTAAGTAACAATTATTAACTTTATAAATATTCTGGGCTATTGCTAACAAATGAGTTCATTGAAATATTATCTGCAACAAGAAATAACAAACTAGTAAAAATCAGAATCAGAAAAATAGAGTAAAAGAACTAATATATGCAACTGATCTGAGGCATAACCAGTGATTCTAAGTAGTTCAATAAACAAAGTTAGTTATAACAAAATAGATTTCTCATGCAAGTTAAAAAGATCTGTGAATTATTAGCCCTGGCTGACACAAAATGTGTGTGGTTTAGACTTATTTAATAGCAATTAATTTCTGAAACTAAAGATAACATTAGAAATTATTACACTTCATGTATAAATGACTAAAATAAATTATGAGAATAATTGTTCACTATTGTTGAGTGTGCCACAATCAGAGGTGCTCAGAGTCCACTCCTAGCTCTGTGCTCTAAACCACACCATATGGGTTGTTGGGATTCAAACAAGAGTTGCTGTTGCAGCCATATGCTAGACAAGTACCTAAACTAAGCTCTGTACTATATCTAAGACCCTCTAACGACTAATTTTAAAGCTATTTTTAAAAGTTGAATTTAGATCAGACACTAAAGGAAATTGAGTATTAAAATAAATTGAAGAAATTTAAACAGTGACTGATAGGGCTAGAGAGAAAGAGAATGTAGTAAAGGTGCTTGCTGTTCGTACAGACAACCTGACTTCTATTTCTGGCACCTGAGGTCCCAAAACATGCCAGAAATGATCCCTGAACACATAGCCAGGAGTAGGCCCTGAGCACTTCTAGGTGTCGGTCAAAATAATAAAACAAACCAAAATGTTATTAAAAAGTAAAGGATATTTTTTAAAAAGTAAAAGGTAAACTTATTATATGCTAAACATATGCCTATAAACATAATGAGAACTTGTGGTTTATGTATTAAAGAAGGCAAAACAGAGATAGAAGTGCTGTGTCTCTATACATAAAAGAAGTGAATGTAGTAAGACCTGGGTTTAATATAGTTGCACTGAAAAAGAACTTCAAAAATGTTGGAGATGATCTAAAGTAATGAGTTTGAGAGATTTCTTAATTTCTAACACACTTAAGAGTGGTACAAAATAGTCATTGTTTTCTTTATACTTTTTGTTAATGATAATTACATACATATCTTATTTCACTGTGTCACTGTCATCCCGTTGCTCATCTATTTGCTTGAGTGGGCACCGGTAACATCTCCACTGTGAGACTCTTGTTACTGTTTTTGGCATATCGAATACAGCACGATTAGCTTGCCAGGCTCTGCCATTCGGGCGAGATACTCTCAGTAGCTTGCCAGTCTCTCTGAGAGGTACGGAGGAATCGAACCTGGGTCAGCTGCGTGCAAGGCAAATGCCCTACCCGCTGTTATTCTCCAAATAAGATAACACTCCAGCCTTATCTTACTTGGAGAAGTTAAATCTAGTTTACAACTTAAAGAACTATTTTCACATTTCTTGACTGTAGTATAGATTCAAAGCAATTATAGATGTAATTTTAATTACTTTTGTTACAGAAATTTACACTAGTCTCAGTATACAATATTCAGGCATATTAAAAAATGAAGAGTGAAAGTATTTTTGTATAGGTTGCAAAAATATATATAAATTATACATTAATTTATATTTTGGATTGGAGTGATAGCACAGCGGGTTGGGTATTTGCCTTGCAAGCGGCCAACCCAGGTTCGATTTCTCTATCCCTCTCAGAGAGCCTGACAAGCTACTGAGAGTATCCCACCCACAGGGCAGAGCCTGGCAAGCTACTTGAGACATAAACAATATGCCAAAAATAGTAACAACAAGTCTCACAATGGAGACTTTACTCGTGCCAGCTTGAGCAAAATCAATGAAAAACAGGACAGGATGGCAGTGCTATAGTTATAAATTATTAATGACTTGAAAAAATTTGGAGACGTATTAGTATTGAGATAGGAATTCACTTTAAGATTTTGTAATGCATTAAAAGACATGAAAAGCTTTTATTTGATTTTCTCATAAGACTTTGTGACTAGTCTCATAATTATAAAATTATAAAATATATAAATTGATTTGATTTTACTCATACTGTGGAGGAAACTAAAATAGAAAATAACTGAAATCAAGTTTTGCTACACTAATTTATTCTGTGGAATATCTTTCTATTAATTTTTATAAATATGCTGTACTATCTATTGGAGGCAAGATGGCACCGACGCAGCCTGAAACCTTTGCGCTCTCCCGAACCCAGCTCACCATCTCGCCTTAGACAGTGCGCGGCTCAGCACGCCAGGCATGTAACTCTACATGTGATTCCTATTGGACGTCACCGGCTGTTTTGCAAGATTCAGAAAGAATGCCTGAGTCTGGAGGCAATGTGGGCTGTGCAGATTGGAGGCAAGATGGCACTGAAAGGGGAATGAGAACTGTCATTGTTACTGTTTTTGGCATATTGAATACGCCAGGCTCTGCCATGCGGGCAGAATTACTCTCGGTAGCTTGCCAGACTCTCTGAGCAGGATGGAGGCTTTTGGGCAGTCTCCAATTGCCATAACAGGTTTTCCCAGTCTATCAAATGTAAGCTTTTGGTTGACTAGCATGTTGGAGTGATCTGCACACTGACAAACACGCACCTTCAAACTCGATATGCCAAAAAAGGGAGAAAGGAACCTGCCTACACTGCTAGTGGGAATGTCCACTGGTTCAGCCCTTTTGGAAAACAATATGGTCGATTTTCAAAAATTAGAAATTGAGCCTCCATTTGACCCAGCAATACCACTCCTGGGAATATACCCCGGAGAAGCAAGAAAGTATAGTCAAAATGACATCTACACCTGTATTTTTATGGCAGCACAGTTTACAATAGCCATAATCTGGAAAAAAACCGAATGCCCAAGAGAAGATGACTGGCTAAAAAACTTTGGTACATCTACACAATGGAATACTATACAGCTGTTAGAAAGCATGAAGTCATGAAATTTGCATATAAGTGGATCAACATGCAAAGTATCATGTTGAGTGAAATGAGTCAGAAAGAAATGGACAGAAGCAGAAAGATTGCACTCATATGTGGAATATAAAGTAGCAGAGAGGTACAAGCTAGCAATGATGCAACCTCTGGCAGAAAGCCCTCTGGACTTATTCACTAAAATACTAAAATACAGAAATCTAGAACCTCGCGGCCAGTACTGTGGCCACACGACTTCATATCTCTTCATTCTCAGCAATGGAAAACGAATTATCAACTGCTTCCTTTCCAGCTGGTCCGACTCTGGGGGGGAAACTCCAAACAATTATAGTGAGTTTTTTTTGCTTGTATGTAATCAAAGTAAAGAGAAAGTAAAATGAAATTCATCAACTACACAGGCGGGGTAGAGGGCTTGGGGGCGGGGGGTGGGGGAAGGTTTACTGTGGTTCTTGGTGGTGGAATATATGCACTGGTGAAGAGATGGGTGTTCGAGCATTATGTAACTGAGACTTAAGCCTGAAAGGTTTGTAACTTTCAACATTGTGATTCAATAAAAACATTAATTAAAAGTTCAAAAAAAGTAACAACTATGGTCCTCATTTCTCTGACCCTGAAAGAGCCCCCAACATGCAATCAGGCTGCACTACTAGCATGCGACAGTGATGAATGGAGACGTTACTGGCAAATTAATAAACAAAGGGATGATAGTGATGCAATGATACAGTAATACTGTACTATTGCTAACAACATAGGTCATTGAAATATTATCTGAAACAGAAAATTTACCAACTAGGAACACTGAGATATGTGAGGTTTATTAAGAATTCCGTGCTGAGTTGGATAATGAGTATCTCCTTAACCACTGACAAAGGAAATAATTAGCACAGCGTGTAGGGCGTTTGCCTTGCATGTGGCCGACCCAGGTTTGAGTCCTCTCTCCCTCTCGGAGAGCCCAGCAAGCTACTGAGAGTATCCCACCCACATGGCAAAGTCTGGCAAGCTACCCATGGTGTATTTGATATGCCAAAAACAGTAACAACAAATCTCATAATGGAGACGTTACTGGTGCCTGCTCGAGCAAATTGATGAACAACAGGATGACAGTGACAGTGATGACTGTGACAGTGACAATTTTTATTTTTCTTAGTAGCATTTATTTGGAAAATAATAAGTTCTCTATTGCCATTTTTAATGTTATTTCACATGAAAACAGTATTAATAAACATGGTCTGAGCTATATTGCTTTTGTTATTCCATGGGCCTAATGTAAAGGTGCTGAATCTTAATATCCTGTTGGAAGTATGTTCATATATAAAGACCAAAATTTAAAAGAAAATGAAAATATGCTATGATATTTAAAAACATAAAATTGCATTTAAAGAAAAAAGCTGATTTTAAAATTTTATTTTTAATTATATAAATATAATATCAAAAGTAATTTTATTAAGTGAATTTAAAAGTCATGTCAATCACTGAAACTTTCCCCCAAAAAATACTTAAAAATCAATTGTATTTTTCATTTGGTGATATTTTAATTATAGATTTTAAGATGCTTTTTATGAACAAATGAATGGGGAGTATGAGAAGTGAGGGCATGGAAGAATGAGTTGTTAGACCTAAAACAACATTCTCATGGGGGTTTATTTTGGTTGAGATATTTCTTGTTTAGAAGTTTCAAAAAGTCAATAGGTTTATGGATTTTTTTAACCTTCAAAATGGAAGTAGCAGTAAAGTGTACTTTGCAAGGGTGATAAGAGAATAAATTATTTGTCATAAAAGTAGCACTCAATATTTTTACACATTTTTACTTCCCTTGATACTCTTCAGACTTCAGTCTTTATTTTAAAAACTTTGAACTTTATAGAAATGACATACAAGGGAAAAGAGTAAAAATAGATTAGATATTTATATTGAAAACTGTATAATCTTAAACTAAGAACAAATCTAGGTCTTCCTGAAGGCAGCTGCCTGTGCAAGGATACCCTTCACTTTAAGTTAGCTCAACGAGTTCATAATTGAGCGCTCCTCAGTAGCAAATGCTTTCTCTTTTTACCAACTGTGGTTAGCCACTGACTTCTGTTTTTATAAAACTGTTTTAAGGCAGAAATAAAGCATGCAATAGAAATGTATATATATAGATAATATATAAATGTGTGTATATATATGTGTGTATATATATATGTATACCCTAGTTTTATTTACTGCATGGCCTTTTCACAAAATTATATGCCAAATGGCAGATTATATGGGTTCATGAGATTATAAACGTAAGTGGGTTGGCTAATTAAGTACAGTGGTAACTGATTTTATGTATATATATGTATATGTACATATACATATGCATATATATACTTACTGTTTTATTTGAAGAATTGCTTGTAATGGACAAGTGAAAATTTAAGCCTGTAAATCCAT
Source organism: Sorex araneus (assembly GCF_027595985.1). Lineage (NCBI taxonomy): Eukaryota > Metazoa > Chordata > Mammalia > Eulipotyphla > Soricidae > Sorex > Sorex araneus. The sequence continues at coordinate 55,459,239 of NC_073304.1, forward strand.
TAAAACTGAACAAAATTGCTAACACTGTTGACTTTCTGTTAGCTCTTCCTTTGAAAGGATAGGCAATAGATACCATGGTTATTTTATTAGTTTAGTTTATTTATGTATTTGTTTTTGGTTTGGGGGGCCACATCCAGTGACGTCCAGGACCTACTCTTGGCCCAGGAATCACCCCTGATGGGTATGGGGGCGGCTACCTGGGGAGCCAGAGGAATTAAATTTGCATCAGCTATGAGCAAGACAAACACCCTACCAGAGTTCTATTTATTTATGTATTTTATAAGAGTCTTGATTTCTAAATTTCCTTAGTTAACTTTGTTCCAATTTCCATTATAGAATCATATCTAAGGTATTTGTTTTTTTGTTAATAACATTCATTTGGAGAAAAATAGCTTTAAATTGAATGTGACTCAAGGACTTAGGTGACAGTACGGCGGATAGGGCACCTTCTGGGCACAAGGCTGACCCAGGTTATATTCCTAGCACCTGATAAAATCCCATGAGCCCCACCATAAATGATCATTGATCACAGAGGCAAGAGAAATCCCTGAACAATGTGAAGTATAGCCACAACAACAAAAAGCTACTGTGAGTTTACTGAATTTACACAAACGATACCCATGGGCTTAGAATATTCATAAACTACCATTAAAGGGAAAAACATTGCATTTAATAGCTATCCCTTTTTTGGACAATAACCGCTTTGAGAAACTGAAATAAAAAAGGCCTGATATTCATTATGTGATTTTGCACATAATATAATGCCATCAATATTTTGAAGTCAATAGAGTTCCATAAAATTAAAATAGCTTAAAATAAATTTTAAAATGTGCCTTTGCTTGACAGAGAAATGATTCATAGGGATCATTGATTTTTGGAAAACAAATATATTTTTAAGCATCCATTCATATATACTAGTGTTATTACTTAAACTGGACTGGAGTGATAGGACAGTGATAGCACAGTGGGTAGGGCATTTACCTGGCACCTGACCAACCCGGATCCGATTCCTCCATCCCTCTCAGAGAGCCCGACAAGCTACCAAGAGTATCCCGCTTGCATGGCAGAGCCTGACAAGCTACCTGTGGCATATTCGATAGGCCAAAAACAGTGACAACAAGTCTCACAAAGGAGACATTACTGGTGCCCGCTCGAGCAAATTGATGAACAACAGAAGGACAGTGCTACAGTGCCAATTTAAAAGAAATACAAATGGCCAAAAGGCACATTAAAAAATGACCACATCCCTAGTCATCAGGGAGATGCAAATCAAAACAACAATGAGATATCATCTCACACCACAGAGACTGGCACACATTCAAAAGAACAAAAGCAACTAGTGCTGGTGTGGACATGGGAAAAAAGAGATGCTCCTTCACTGTTGGTGGGAATGCCGACTGGTCCAGCCTTTCTGGAAAACAATATGGACAGTCCTTCAAAAACTAGAAATTGAGCTTCCATATGACCCTGCAATACCACTTCTGGGAATATATCCCGAGGGTGCAAAAATGCACAGTAGAAATGACATCTGTACTTATATATTCATTGCAGCACTGTTCACAATAGCCAAAATATGGAAACAACCTGAGTGCCCTAAAACATACTGGTTAAAGAAACTTTGGTACTTGTACACAATGGAGTACTATGCAGCTGTTAGGAGAGATGAAGTCATGAAATTTGCTTATAAATGGATTGAGATGGAGAATATCATGCTAAGTGAAATGAGTCAGAAAGAGAGGGACAGACATAGAAAGACTGCATTCGTTTGTGGAGTATAGAATAACATCATATGAGGCTGACACTCAAGCACAGAAGTTACGAGGGCCAGGGCGATTGCCCCATAGCTGGAAGACTATGAGTGGAGGGGAGAAGGCAGATGGAATAGAGATGGGATCACTAAGAAAATGATGGCTGGAGGAACCAGTTGGGATGGGAGATGAATGCCTAAAGTAGATAATGGACCAAACATGATGATCTCTCAGTGTATGTGTTGCAAGCCATAGTGCCCAAAATTAGAGCGAGATTATGGGGAATATTGTTTGCCATAGAGGCAAGAGGAGGGTGGGAAAGGTAGGGTATACCTGGGATATTGGTGGTGGGTAATGTGCACTGGTAGAGGGATGGGTGTTTTATCATTGTGAGATTATAACCCAAACATAAAAGCTTGTAACTATCTCACAGTGATTCAATAAAATTTAAAAAAAAAAAAAACTTTTATAATCTTAACTACCCTTGCCTCCTCATCCTATTTGCCTTTGGCTCCTCATCATATATTATTCTACTGCCTAAGAGAACATTATGAATGTCTTTGTCATGGGAGAATGTATGCCCACCTGTGCTCAAAGCATAAGGGACACTGCCCAGGGCCAGGCTTATGTCCGTTAAGTGTTTTTCAATATAGGAAGCTTCCTCTTCTTATCTATGTTGTGAACATAATCTAAAAAAATTAGGCTTGTCATTGTCTACTCAAATATGGCTTGTCACATTTACGCTAATACTTGTTGGATCTCATAGATTTGGTTACTTCATTAAAATTAAAACAACTCGTGGGGCTGGAGAGATAGCACAGTGGGTAGGGTGTTTGCCTTGCACATGGCCAACCAGGGTTTGATTCCCAGCATCCCATATGGTCCCCTGAACAAAAAAGAAAAAAAAATAATAACACAGCTCTTTTGGGCAGTTTCTAATTTGTTCCATGTCCTTCACAATACTAAGTAAAACTAAAACATTTATATTTATTAGTCACATGGAATATTAAGATAAGCAATTTTAAGAGAAAATCTTAATAAATCTTAGTATCTTAGTTATTTAATTCTTGACTGCAGAAATCTCATAGATTAACCGTTTCTTCTTCAAATATATCTTTTTTTCATGTTTTTATTTCTCTTCATCTACCACCATGCAGTAAAATGAACTTCAAGCCTTGGAGCACTTGCAATAAATTTTTATGTCATTTATTGCTATTACCACTTCTTATCAACTGATTTTTTTTTAAAAATCCTTAAATAATGTCTTTCTGCAGCTAGATTGCTGTATAACTTAAGTTAGCATTGTAAGATGTAATATTCTGCTAATATTCACCAGCAATATAAAGGATACTGTTGAATTTCTCTTTTATGACTCATGGGAAATTTTTATTTAATTACTTACTTATTTTGCGGGAATGGGAATTTCTGTAGTACTCAGAGTTTACTCCTGTCTATGTGCTCAGGGATTACTCTTGGTGGGCTCAGGGAACCTTATGGCGTGCTAGGGATCGAATCCATGTCTTTCACATGTAAGGCAAACACCCTGCATGTTGTATTTTTGCTCCTAGTCCATGGAGAAATTTTTGATAGAAGAAAACAAATAATGGAAACACAACAAAATGTGTTTACCTAACTTGATATCTGCCCTTATCATCTTTCCACTATTCCTATTAAAGCTTTTTACTATAGTTTCACTCTAAAATGCAAATTATATCATGTCATTTTCTTAAAACCTTCAAAACATTTTTCTCTGACTAGAAGAAAGTTGATTTAATGAGTAAATATTCTTTTAATTTCCCAGATGTTACAATAAAAGATGGCGCTAATCCAATTTTTTGTCATGCATTCAAATATTTTTATAAAAAGAATTATTAGAAAATAGGAGAAGGAGCCAGGGGAGGTAGCAGAGGAGCATGCATTGGACGGTTTAGATCTCCTTCACCATGTGATTTCTGCCTTTCCAGCACTATCATTGCAGCCCTAATTAACTCAGCACTGCAGTACTCAGTAATACTGCATCTTCAGGCCAACTTTTGAACTGTTTTGACTTGTTTCTGGAATATCTCTGGGAGCAGCAGGGATGACTTTTTTAATACAACTTTGATTCCTGTATGAAAAATTCCATCAAGGCAGATGAGACACCATTCATTGAATTGGATCTTATTGTTTTGCAGTTAAACAAGCTATATGTAAAAAATATTAATATAATTCACCAAACCAATTGTAGCAAGAAACAATGTTGAATAACACACTATGATTTTACTTCTTAAAAATAATCAGGTAAATTTGTTCTGAATAATATAATTAACAAAGTCCCATAAATTGACAGAAATGTCTAGCTGAGTGTATCATAGTAGTATTACTAAAAGATAGTATTTCTAAAATAAGTTGATTACTCTTCTGTCTTATTTTTTCACTAAATATATCATTACCTTAGAACTAAAGCTTGAGTTAACTAGGACAACCTCTTAAGCATTCGTGCTAAAGCATATAAATTAATTATTTAATTTATTCTGAAAAATTTATAAACATATTCATGTATTTGAGTTGCATTAAAAACCCAAAAAAGAAAGGGAGATATAAAACTTAAATGAAAATTGGTCCTTTTATATTTCCTCAAAAGAGATATTTGCTATTAGTTCATATACATGGAAGTCTATGTGTCAATGACTACAGAATCGTCATCATCATCATCATCATCATCATCATCATCATCATCATCATCCCATTGATCGTGGAATTTCTCAAGCTGTGTCAGTAATGTATCCATTCATCCTAGCCCTGAGATTTTAGAAGCCTCTCTACTCATCCTTTGAAACAATGCCGCATTGCAGGCTCTTTCAATGTCAGGGGAATGAGACCCAGCATTGTTACTGGTTTTGGCATATGAATGGGGAGCCTATCATAGCCATGCTCAAGGCCCCTTTCCACACGTTCAGACAAGTCTCATGCATGAAAGAACTGGCAGAGAAACACAGGTGTGTGGGACCCGGGGCTGAGACCTCCAAGCCTGCTCGGATCGGGACTGGGCCTTTTCCACCCAGATTTCCCATTTTCCAGTAGCTTAGTGGTCACACCCAGGGACTGCCCCCCGCCCCCCCCCCCGGCACCCTGTAATCCCACCAATGGCCCACACCCAGAGATTTAAAATTTAAGACTACAGAATAAGTGAGGGAAAGATAAGCTATCAAGAAAAGTAGTACTGTAAAAGATCAGAAGGTAGCAAGTTCAGTAAACAGAAGAAAAGAAGGAGGAAAGTTGCTAGGCATTCTATTGGGTCTAAGCTTGAAAAATATTAGTCATTTGGAGATTTAATAGAAAATGAAAACCAGCCATAAACCTTAGATATAATTTTAAATTTATATAATTTTTTAATCATATGTATATATTTATATTATGAGCAGTGGCATATTATTAGCAAGTTATTCATGATTGTCCATCTTTCTTTTGTGGAGGGGCCGCATAACTGGCAATACTCAGGGGTTGCTCATGGTTCTGCAATCAGGAATCACTTTTGCTGAACTCAGTGGACCATATGAGATGCTGAGGATCAAACCTTGGCTGGCTGCATGCAATGCAAGTGCTTTACCCACGGTACTATCATTCTGGCTGTTAAATATATTATTGATGATGACATTTTTCTTGCTAATAATTTGAACAAATTTTGATATCATAAATATGAACTAATATTTTAAACACATTTTAATTATGAGTTTATATAAAAGTACTAAAGTATACAAAAATACTAAATTTACTACACAAAAATACTAAAAAAGAAATTATCTTGAAAATTTTGATACTGTCATTCTTAGGAAAGTATATATATATAGAAATATTCTGGGAAATTAATATTTTAACTGTAGTGAATTGATAAGAATGCTTTTAGAATTTTTTCATAAGAATTATTTAAGAGATATAATACTCAGGTGAATAAAGTACTCTTATTAAACAACTTTAGTGATATTTGTATATATTGATTCACTAAACTTATGGTTCACACTCCACAATTCTGGTGCTTTGTGCAAATATATATTTGTTAAAAATTCTTTGTTAATGTGATTTAATTTAAAGCAATTTTAAGCTATTACACTACTATATGATAGTTAAATTAGAGCACAATTTGTTAAAGAAAAAAATACCAGTTTAATCATATCACCAAATCCCTAAACATAGTAAGAAAAAAGATTGTGTAATTATTAACAAAAATATTCTGTTTTGAGATGCAATTAGTGATCGAGGAACCGTAAAAGTATCACAGCCAAACACCAGTTTTCCCTTCTCTTGTTTATATTTCAAAATGAGTACTTTGTTTATTTTAAAAACCTATTGCGAAGCTCACAAGTCCTTGTCCCAAGTGTTGTTAACTAATCAGGCTCAAAACCTCATCTCTTCACTTTGATTCTATCAAAGCTGCAAAGCTACACAAAAATCCCAAGAGCTGAGCCCCAGTTATAGAAGCCAGACTAGTTTTAATAGCTGAGACTTCCATGAGGCTTAACACAAAATAAACTATCTGGTGAATACATATTACTTACACAAAATATGTATTCACCTAGCAATTTATATTTTATTAAGCTATTTTTGTACATTTCTTTCTTGTTCAAAACAGTTTTGCAATGACTTTGGTCATTGATACTACTTTGGAGAGAACCGTGGAAATTAAAGACTTGAATCCACATGAACTTTATTGTAGTTTCTTATTATATTTTTAATGGTTTTTTTTTTAGTTTTGGGGTACACCTACTAGTGATCAGGGCTTACTACTGGCACAGCACTCAGGACTCACTACTGGTAGAGCTACAAGACCATATGGGGTGCTGGGAATTTAACCTGGGTTGCCATATGAAAAACAGGTGCCCTACCATTTAGGTATCCCTCCAGCCCTCTGCTTATTATTATTTAATTCCTTAGCTCTACTCCTATGACTTGATATCCATATAATTTTAATTTTCTAAATGACCATGCATTTTCTATGTATAGAAAATTGAGCTTAGATATTCCATTTCCATTTAAAGTTCACATACTAAAATAAAAATAATTTATAATATCTTGAAATGTTGGCCATTTCTTAAATAAAAATGTCATTAACTCTTACCTTTTCAGATAATTGTTTGATTATAAAGACAAGGCATTTCAGTGAGAGCAAAGTTAAGTTTCTTCGTGTACAATTTTGGAAAAATGAATTAAGTTCTATGTTTCAGTTTTCCAATTCAGTATGCTGAGTTAATATTAAATATAACTTTATGATATACTAACATGAAATGAGTTTTGAAAATTGAATTTGTTCAAGTCAAGTATCTCCCTTCATTCCATTCATTTTTCTAATCATTGTGTCTTCTATCAATAAATTTCATCATAAACATTTAAAAAACAATTGCACTATTATTCACCTCCCAATACTTAGTTTAATATATGTCATTGCTTCTTTCAACAGTGAATTTTTTTTTTATTTTTTTATTTTTTTTATTTTTTTTTGCTTTTTGGGTCACACCCGGCGATGCACAGGGATCACTCCTGGCTCATGCACTCAGGAATCACCCCTGGCGGTGCTCAGGGGACCATATGGAATGCTGGGATTCGAATCCGGGTCGGCCGCGTGCAAGGCAAACGCCCTACCCGCTGTGCTATCACTCCAGCCCCTTCAACAGTGAATTTTTATCATGAAACAATAAATGCTGCTGACTATAAGAAAAACATAAAAATTAAAAAATATATGACACAGGACATAAATATTCTAGGGCTCTTTATCAGTAAAATTAATATCTCTCTTCCCTTCCCTCATTTCTCTTCCCCTCCACTCCCCTCCCCTTCTTTCTTCTAACTTGAGGTACTATGTGAGGTGTCACAGATTGTGTCAGCAACATGCAAGTAACTTAACTTTTATCTCCAGTCCTATTCCTCTGCCTGCATATATTATTTTTTAAATTAATGACAATTAGATGAGTAAATTGACAGAAGTACTTCAGGAATACTTTTAACAAAATTATTATCTTATATGTGTGTAAAAAAAGTGATCATTCAGAATTGTTCCATTAAGAATCTTATTTATAAAAATAATTAAAATGCAGATTTACTGCATACTTACAATTTTCCTTAGCTTAAGTGCTTAATTTCACTTGAGTTTCATTCACTAGAAACAAATGTTTGTCTCTGGCAATTTCTACTTTAAATTTTACTTCAGGCAGTTAATAGAAGCAGCAATCTTATAATTATTTTCTATGAAAGAGATATAAATCTTTTTCATCTAACAGGTCTCAAGAATGGCTATCTATTATGGGACTTATTTATATGTATAACACATCATTTTTATTTAACAGTCTTGTAACTTGCTCACAGAAATTAAAGACCTGATTTAAATCTTCATTCTTACATTACTTTCTCGATGAAATATTCCTAATACTCCCAGATAAAATAGCTTGCATATGACTCTGTTTTTTATACTGCATTTCAAGTTTCAAAGAAGCAAACTATTACAGTAGATTGTATCTGAGGTTTGCACATGTGCCTTTGAATGGTTAAAAGAGTTTCCCTTTATTTATTATATTTTAAAATACACTGCATGCTACTTTTTAGGAGATCCATTTAAACATTTATAAACACCAGTGTATCGTTAATTTTTGCTGCACAACAAATTACTCTAAAACAGAGCAACATAAAATAATAAGCATTTATTATCTTGCCTTCTTTATGTCAGCAATACAAGATTTTTGTACCGAGTGATGTTGATTCTGAGCATTTAATAAAAACATAGTCACTATGTTGGTTTGGGATAGAGTCATTGGACTGTATCACATCTGGGAGAGTTTATGTATTGTCAGTCAGCAGTCTCATGTTTTGGTTATGTGATATTATCCAAAAGGGCTGAAAGGGTAGAACTTTATTTCCCATGACTGGATTTTTATAAGAAAAATAAGAAGGGATAAAACATGGCGATTTATGTACCTAGTTCTATGGACACCATATTACTTTTATTAGAAGTCAGTTATTGAGTACAGTTTTTACACTGAAAAGAGTGAAAGAAGATGAAATTGTATCTAACTCTGTAAGAAGTTTAAGTCGATTCAGGCAATTCTCTAGAAACCATACAAACAGGACAGAGATAATTTTATAAAATATTATAATATTTGCCCATGCATGTGCAGTTTCAGTGTTCCATGATCAGCTGAACAATCAGTGACTCTGATGGTATAATTTAACCAGAACATTCAGGACAGGTCAAGAGCCTAGTGGTCAGAGTGAAGAATGGCAGAGACGGCCTTGCTTAGCATGCAGCAGACCTGGGTTCAACCTCCAGCATCACAAATGACCCCGCAAATTGTGTCAAGAGTGAACTCTAAGCACAGAGCCAGGAGTAATTCCTGAGAGCTGCCAGGCGTGCTCCATCCTAATATAAATAAAAAGAAGATACAGAAAAAAAAGTCAAGGTTTCAGCTGAAGAAAAAAGCAAATTACCCTTTCCTCCCTCTCAGAGAGCCTGGCAAACTACTGAGAATATCTCATCCGCACAGCAGAGCCTGGCAAGCTACCCGTGGCATATTCAATATGCCAAAAACAGTAACAACAAGTCTCACAATGGAGACGTTACTGGTGCCTACTCGAGCAAATTGATGAGCAGCAGGATGACAGTGATGACAGGGATACAGTGATCTTTTTATTCTAGACAACCTCTCAAGCAGTTGGATGCTGCCACTTGTATGGTTAAACAATTTTCTTTTTTCTTCTTTTTTTCTCAATCTACAAATTCAAATGTTAATTGATTTTAGAAGCACCCTCCAAGAGTCACTTGAATGTTTTAAAAGCATACGTAAACAGTCCAGTCAAAGTGGACAAAATTAACCATCAAAACTAACCATCACATTACAATCAAGGATTTTGTGATTGGATTTTATTTATTGTTATTATTGTTGTTTTAGTTAAGATAATACATTTGTTATAATGTTAACATGTATGGTCTTGATACACAGTTACTGCACCTCACCACCACCAAAATCTTCAGTACTCTCCCTCATTGTCTTTACGTTACTTCTAGTTCACCATTTTATTTTCTCCCAACCCCTTATTGCCATGCTTAGTCATCTCAGGTTTGTGATCCAGGGGCAAGAGTTTGTCTTCAATATTGTGTATTTCTTTGTTTTGGTTCTCCAAATGCCATGGATGACTGAGATTATCTGGTATCTGTCCTTCCTATGACTTACTTCACTTAATATGATAACCTGCAAGTCCATCCAAGTTGCAACAAACAGCATCTTTCATTATGATTACAGTTTAATCCATTACATGCACCAATCTCTTATAAATAGGTAAAAATCCTTCCTCCCAAGTTTATTTAAAGACCATTAATTTCTTGTTACTGTTCTGCTGGTATCACTGCCCCCCCAAGTGTCCTGAGGGTTCACTGGTGTGTTTGAGGTCCATCACTGGCCCCCCGGCCAGCTGATGATAATGGACAAATGAAGGAAAGAATGCACCAGGCTTGTTGGTAATCTGTAGACATTTATTCAAGTCTCACAGTGTTAATTATAGAGAAATCATGAAGGGTTGGAGATAGCAATTTCACATAGATGTGGTTGAATATTATAATAAACAATATGATGTAAAGTCCTTCCTTCAGGGGAAGTTCTAGGAGATTTACTCAAGGACAAAATCTCATGTAAGTGCTCAGCACCCTAGATTCCTGTTAGGAGATCTGCCCAAGGGCAGAATTTCATGTAAGGATGTATTGCCTTCTCCTTTCTTTAGCTAGAAATTCATCCAAGCAGTCATTTTAAATCTACGTCTTAATAATAGTTCTAGTCATTTTGTATGGACACAGTAAGAGATATATTAAAGCTAAATGATGTCTCTTCCAGGGGATATCTCCCTATATATTCTAGACTACAGTCATCAGGTCATGTTAGTCTTCGATAACTCTAATCCGAGCAGGGACCTTATTAATTTACTTCTTTTTTGGTCATGACAGAATTTGTCATGATCTTTTGGGTGTTAGAAACTAAGAGCAACTAAAGCTCAAGTAAATATCATGTGTTCCCAGGAGTAAATATTATTCATGAATATAGAAATAGTCAATTAACTCCCATGTTACAAAGCATAGCATTAACTGTGTTCCTATGTTTATACAAAAAAAAAACAACCTGTAGCACTGTAGCACAGTTGTCCTGTTATTCATCGATTTGCTAGAGCAGGCACCAGTAACGTCTCCATTGTGAAACTTGTTACTGTTTTTTGGCATATCGAATACACCACAGGTAGCTTGCTAGGCTCTGCTGTGTGGGCAGGATACTCTCGGTAGCTTTCCAGGCTCTCCGAGAGTGACAGAAGAATAGAACCCGGGTCAACCACAGGCAAGGCAAACTCGCTACCCACTGTGCTATGGCTCCAGCGCACAAAAAGGACATTGCACTAAAATAGACAATGCAAAGGACGTAAAGAAAAGAGAAAAGCAATATCACTTACATAAACAAATCCAGAGCCCTCAGAAAAATTTGACTTTACAAATTAGAGGGTCTGAGTTGGGGATATTAGTGATTAATGCATAGGGCTAGAAGAGCACAAAGGAGAGGTTAAAGATAATCAAGGAGGGTTGTGAGTGCCTGATGGACCTGGGTGTGCCTTAGGAGTATGGTGGTGGGAGTAACTCAATAGACCTGAGCTTCCTGCATGATGAGAAAGCACAAATACTGTTACTTCTTAAAATGCTTAGAACTATAATCCAACATCTATAATCCAACTATTTCTATTTTTAATTGTGTCTTCCTTACAAGTACTTTGTCTTAGACAAAAATGTAGTCTCATAGACATCTGCAAATTAAAATTAGCTTCAAAAGTAAATTTGAGTCTTTCATTAAGTTTCAATTTAAATTTTGCGGTCAATAACTAAAATTGCATTTAAAGTTTTTTTGAAAAATAAAGAAATGTATCCTTTTTTGATACAGTGAAATAAATTTACATAATTGTTTAACTCTATGTTTGCAACACATCAAGCAATTAATACATGCTAAGGATTTCCATTGCCATTATTAGTAGTAGTAAGCATGAAAAATCCCTATATAACATAATTTTTTTCCGGTGGAGATTCTTTGTGATATGTGTTTTGTCAGAGGCAGGATAGAACAATTTTATGTGTCCAGCCAAATACATTCAGACTAGTTGAGTGAAATGCAACAAAAAAATAAAAAATCATAAAAATCTGTCAGGTACATGAGTTAAGTGGTAGAACCCATGTCTGGGTAAGAGCTCCAGTAAAGCATGGGTCTCCAATCACTGCTTCATGTTGTATGGCAGACCCCAGCATTGAGGAATGGCTCCCAAACAATAAAAATGAATCAATAAAAATACTTTCTTTAAAGAGAGAGAGAGAGAGAGAGAGAGAGAGAGAGAGAGAGAGAGAGAAATAAAGAGAGGAGAGAAAACATTATGTGGAGAACTAATCAATTTTTTGTGGGGGAGGGAAAGACAAAGGCATTTACTCAGTAATAAGATTAATTAAGTTGAATTGGTTTCCAAAGGCTCTGTGTAATATTAAGGCAAGTAAGAGCTGAGAATTAGGGCACCACACTTATGTGATCCAGACTCTCAGCAACACAGTCCAGGGCCTCGTTTGGGAAAGACACCTTCCCTGAGCCTTCATTTTGTTTTAAATTTTAATGAATCACCGTGTTAGATACAGTTACAGACTTGCAAACTTTTGTGATTACATTTTAATCAAACGATGTTTGAGAACCCATCCCTCCACTCATGCCCTTTTTCTACCACCAATGTTCCCAGTGTCCCTCCTGCCACCCCCACCCCTTCCCACTGCTGCCTCTGTGCAAACACATTTCCTCTAACTTTCTCTGTCATTTTGGGTGTTATGGTTTGCAATATAAGTACTAACTAGCTGTCATGTTTGGCCCATAGTCTACTTTCAGCACTCATCTATCTTCCCAAGCAATCCCTCCAACTATCATTACCTTTAGTGGTCTCTTTTCCATCCCACTTGCCTTTTCTCCCAGCCCATGAGATGGGCTTCCAAGCCATGGAGCAATCCTCCTGGTCCTTATCTCTACTATCCTAAGGTATTATTCTCCTCTTATGTTACTTTATATTCCACAAATGAGTGCAGTCATTCTGTCTGTCCTGCTCTTTCTGACTCATTTCACTTAGCATGATACTTTCTATGTTGATCTACTTACATGCAAATTTTATGGTTTTATCTTTTCTAACAGCTGCATCGTATCCCATTGTGTAGATATACCAGCATTTCTTTAACCAGTCATCTGTTCTTGGTTACTCAGTTTTTTGTAAAGATTCTGATTATTGTTAATAGTGCTGCAATAAGCATACAAGTGCAGATGTCAAGAAACAAAGTTTTTTACAGTCAACTTATATGACTTGAAAATAAGTAACTTTACTTAAAGTCACACCAAAGCAATCTGAGAAGAAAAAGAAATTGTAAAAAAGAGAAGACTGAAAAATAAGAGCTAACCAATTACTATCTGGGGATGACATCATAATATACTTTTAAGGCCTAATGACTTCTTAAATTATTTTTGAAATAATTAGCCAAAACTTTAAAAAGCCTACAAATAAATATATAAACAATTATTTTATTTTATATTCATATAACTAGAGAGAAACAACAAAAAAAAGATAGCATAATTTATAATAATGCCTAAGAACATCAACTGCCTAGATAAACTGAAAATGAGAAAGACAAATATTTGGAACTCTAAATCACTACTGAAAGAAATAGAAAAAAGCACCAAGAAATAGAAAATGATTTAATGTTCTTGAATGAGAAGTAGTAATATTGTCAAAATGGCTATCTTATCCAAAACATACAAAATTTACTTTAATTCCGCAAAATTTCCAATGGCATTCTTCAAGGACTTAGATAAAACACTTTAAAAATCCTATGGAATTATAGGACATAAATAGAAAATAAGATATATTGCATTTTCTAACTTTACATTGTACTATAAAATTACAGTAATAGTAATAAAAATTGTGTGGCACTGGAAGATAGAGTTCCTGACCACTGGAGTACAATTGAAAACCCAAAATAAACCTTCAGGTCAATAGGCAGTTAATTTATGACAAAGTAGTTGGTAGCATGAAGTAGAACAAAGAAAACCTCTACAACAAATACTTTTGCAATAAATATTTGTAAAAAAAAAGATGGTGTTCAAAGCTCTTAAGACTATATCAGATTTTGGGCTGGAGCAATAGCACAGCGGGTAGGGCGTTTGCCTTGCAAGTGGCCGACCCGAGTTCGATTCCCAGCACCCCATATGGTCCCCTGAGCACCGCCAGGGGTAATTCCTGAGTGCAGAGCCAGGAGTAATCCCAGTGCATCGCCGGGTGTGACCCAAAAAGCAAAAAAAAAAAAAAGACTATATCAGAATTTATAAAAGGTGGGAAAGCCACTTATGAGACACTGCTGAGAAAGGCATATTAATAAAGTCACTATTGCTGATTTAACTGGTAAGGCTTTCCATGGATTAAGTCATCTCTCATTTTCCGGTACGAAAGAAAGCCTTACTAATGGAATTTTGTCCACAAAAATGTAAATATCTGTTACAAAAGAGTTATTGCAACCAGAGTTAGATGAATAATTCAAAAGACTAAGTGCATTTTTTTATGCAAGAGACACGGGTTTATCTCCTCAGCATCTCACAGTTATAAAGAAATATCATTAGAATAAATATATATTTAATTTCTTGTATATAATGATAACTGTGGTCATCAATGCTCAGAGAGACCTGAGAACTTCTGGGTGAGGCCCTCAAAATCACAAATAAATGAATAAATGAATATCTAGCCAATTCAAGATAATGAATCAGATAAAAGAAGCATTTTATGGGGTAGTATGTTTTCTTCCCCTAATAAAAAACTATTTTTGTTATGGAGTCACATGCTGCCATACTCAGGTTGGTTACAAGGAAAGTGCTCCACCCACTGTAAAATCCCACCAGTCTTAATAAGAGACATTTAAAAATAATAGAAATTCTTTCAGGGAAAAAACACTTGTCTTACGCAGATGATCTCACTAAGTCTGAATAAGAATTTCTGAATTTAAATTTCTACTTTTGGAAGACTATAGCTGCAATGACATCCGATTTAAAATTTTAGTATTATTTGGCATGAATAGCCCCATTGGTCCAGTTCGTTTTTTGTGTCTCTTTGTATTCTCCTTTCTGTTGTAAAGCAAGAACTAGAGGTAGGATCTCCTGTTGCATTAAATCAGAAAACTATGAAGTTCCAAAGTAACTTGAATAGAAAGTGTATTCATCACAGTGGGAGTATACCTGGACCAGCAAACCATTTTACACTTCTAACAGAAAATAAAAAATGTACAATCGTTTTTCATCAGTTAAAATGGGTATCATACATTATAATTGCTCAAAGTATACTTATTTAAGACATAAATTTATAGTGGGGCAGTTATAAATAACAACCAGTGAGATTAAGAAAATTTATCTTTAGAATATTTGGTTGGGTTCAGTAATTTCAATTATTTTTATAATAAATAAATTAAGGACTGGGTTTTAAAAATTCAAAGACAGCAAACATCTGAGCATGAGCTTTTAAAAATAAAAAGGAACAATTTCTTTTAGCAATAGTACATCCAGGAGGGCTCTTGGAGCAGCTGAACTGGGTTTGATCCCTATCACTATATAGTCCTCCAAGCATTTTCAGAAGTAATTCTTGAATGCATAAGTAATTTTTGAGTCAGGAGTAACTCCTGAGCATTGCTGGGTATGCCCTCCCCACAATTTCTTGGAACGATTTCTTTATCTCATTCTTTTCCTTATTATAAAGAAAATAAAAGTTGACTTTTAATTTGTCTTCAGATGTACACAGGATTTATTAGAGGCAATAGTAGATGATTAAAGTAACTTAAAAACTAACAGTATGTAGGTGAAAAAATCTGTCTTTTAACTTACTATCTTAAGAAGTAATTCTAATACAGGCAGTGTGTCATTTAAGAGGACAAGTTACCTCCTGTCTTAAGGAAGAAAGAAAAAAAAAAAAGATCAAAATACCCTTCTGGCAAATATAGCAGTTTGTTCAAAACATGGTCAATTTTATTAAAGATTTAAAAGCCTAAGGAATAATTTCAAAATATTGCAGTCATTCAGTATTTATAATAAATTACATTTTCTCCTATTGCAATCTCATTGAAAGAAATAGCTTTCAAACCATTTAATTAGCAAACATTACCATATATCAATGTGACTTGAGTAAGAATATTTTTTTAACTTTCTAGGCTCAAAGAGTCATTATTATAAATTGAAACGGGCTCTTATTCTTAATGCAAGATAAGGAATTTGGTGTAATTGTTGCAATTAATTTAGTTGTACTTAAGAAAGTAACTGAAAATATGTGAAATGAAACAACTGTTAAGTACAGAGAGTCTTAAAGTCATATAGCATCTGCCAATTAAGCATTCAATATTGATTAAGGCTTTTATGGAACTAAGTAAGTATTCCTTGCGTAGCTAGTTTGAAAGTATTTGCTATCA
Source organism: Sorex araneus (assembly GCF_027595985.1). Taxonomy (NCBI): domain Eukaryota; kingdom Metazoa; phylum Chordata; class Mammalia; order Eulipotyphla; family Soricidae; genus Sorex; species Sorex araneus. The sequence continues at coordinate 55,475,490 of NC_073304.1, forward strand.
TCTACACATTTAGGGTCAAGTACTGCAGCTGTGATGCAATTGATTTCTTCATGACTTCAGCAAGATAGCACGAAATTGCTCAATAAACACATAGAATCTAATTTAGTACCATATTCCAAGTTAGGAAAACAGTCCAAGTTGTGTTTTAATTTATAGTTTATATCTGGGTTTCTAGAGTTTCATCTTCTATATTACGGAGTAAAGACTTACAGGGATATAAAATCAGTTATTTAATCAGTAAGCTTTGGTAAAACTAGAGATTCCACTACAATACAGCATAGAGCTTGACAAACAAACTGTAATGTGGACATGGAAATATGCTTGTGACAATTTTTAGGGGTATTAAAGACAATTTCAGTCACTGTCACTGTCATCCCGTTGCTCATCGATTTGTTCGAGTGGGCACCAATAACGTCTCTCATTGAGAGACTTATTGTTACTGTTTTTTGGCATAACCAATACGCACTGGTAGCTTGCCCAGCTCTACTGCGCGGACTCGATACTCTCGGTAGCTTGCCGGGCTCTCCGAGAGGGGCGGAGGAATCGAACTTGGGTCAGCCGCGTTAAAGGCGAATGCCCAACCGCTGTGCTACCGCTCCAGCCCAAGACAATTTCAGTAAGAATGATAATTGTGCCATATTTTTTAATGTAATATTTATTAGCTCTGGTAGTACTCAGAGGTCACTTCTGGTTTGGTGTTTAGGAATTGCTTTAGGTAGTGCTTGGGGGACAATCCATGGGCCTGCATACAATGCTGAGCTATTTCAACAGCCCTCATGTAATATTTAACAAGCTAGATCTATGGGTGAGGGGAGTTGTTTGTTTGTTTGCTTTCAGTGAAACAAGATAGTATTTATAGGATGAAACTCAGAAAGATGTGAAGAGAGAGGCAGTAGTGTTCGAGAGAATTCAGAGACAGTCAAGCAAGTGAGATGCATGCTCAAAGGAGAATATGAGTTTGATGAGCAAGCTTCGATCTACATTTTAACTTGAAAATAAAGTCTTTGGAGAAATTCAGAAAATGAAATACTTCTCACATAATTTGATAAATGATTTCATATTAATTCTACCCTAAAACGGATTCAGAGCCGTTATGATCTATAACAGTATATATTCTAAGGAGAATGAGAAAGAGTGTCCTTGTGAAGTAAGCATTTTAATTTAAATTCACTATGTTATGAAACAATATTTCAAAGAGCTAATTTGACTCATGTTTCATAGTTCGTAACTATCTTATAGCATACTGAATTTATTATCACAGTTGTTTATAGACTGTCATTCTAAATGAACTTTACTTGAGCCACAAAATGTAGAGATCATAATCAAATAACAGTCTTTGTACATCTTGAAAAAACATGTTTAATTTTGCCACAATAAATTGGCAATCTTGTACTTTTTTAACAAATATTTGCACCTAGGTTAAGTTATAAGTTTGTATTTTCAGATTTCTTTCAGCTTATCTGAATATATAAATAAATTCTGGACAGTTAAAAGTATATGGCACATGCAATAGTGAGAGCACATATATTTATTCTGCAAATAGCTTTTATTTTCAAATTATATCCATATATATGCAATGTAGGAAAAGTTACTTAAGAGAGAGTCTTTGATATTAGCTCTCAAGGTTGGAATGAAGAGCTATTGAAATGGGGTCACTTACCAATATAGGGTTGTGATAAGATTCAGTAGGATGTTAGCCCAGATTATATGAAGTTGGAACCAAGGTGATACATATGGACAAGATTTTTCAGAGCATGCCTATGACGTATGTGAAATATGATAAATATTAATCAGCAGCTAAAATAGCTGGAAGTTTTAATTTTCTGTAGGAATACATTATAATGATAGATAAAATGTTTACAATAATGGTGGTAGAAGACTAGCTAGGAGTCTCAAAATGTTCAGAAATTCATACAAGAGATAAATTAGGACTTCTTCCAATTTTTATTTTATTTGTTTTTTGAATTCTAGAAAGATTTTAATAGGAATCCTTTACATAGAATTTGTTGATAACACTGTAGTATTAAATAAAAAATATCTATATACTTGATAATGAGTAATATTTGTGTTTGTCTGTGAATCTGTATTCATGTTTCTATGTGCATAGAAGCCAAGAGTAATGGTATAGCATATACTCCTACTCCTATTAAGTACCAAAATATTCACCAGGCATGACTAACCAATAATGTCTAGCACTATTATATTATTTATTTATTTTTGCATTTCTTATTCTTCTATTTATTAATTTGATGGCATGTTTCTTTAGATTGCCTTTTTTCATGTAAGTATATTATAACATAAAATCACCTTCATAATTTGTAGGTGATTTTATGTTATAATATACATTTACATAACAAGTTATATCGTAACCTTAAATCACTTTCAACTTATATTGGAAAAGAACCTTGATAACAGGTAAAAGTCTATCACACAAATATGCCTCCCCCCAAAACTCAAATTTTGTCAAAGGTACATATGAAATTCAATGGAGGAAGGAAGTCTTTTCAACAAGTAGTTCTAGACATTGACTGGCAAAACAAAGCTAAAAATGAATCTCAAATCTTAAAACATACTCAAAATTGATTAATGTATAAATATAATTATATAACATTTAAAATATATATGCACACATAAATATATACATATATACACGTATACATGCTATTTTGTTTGTTTATTTTTTTGTGCTTTTTGTCCACATGTGTCTGTGCTCAGGGATCACTCCTAGTATTGTTAAAAGAAAAATCTGGGCTAACCGAATTGATCGGCCATGTACAAGGCAAGTATCTTAATTGCTGTACTATATCTATGCCCCCTAATGTCTAAAATATTTGTAAAATATATACCAATAAGTTAGAGACCAAAGGCTTAGACCACTACTCAGGTCTCAGCTTAGACTACACTTAAACTACAGGTAGGTTATGGCTTGAACTATTCCTTGACAAGAGGCCGAGTTTCCTGTCCCTGCTACTGCTGCCCATCACGCACCGTATACTGATCAGAAACACTTTTTCAAACATAGGGTAAGATCCCTTGGTAAAGTGCCAATTTCAGTGCTTAGATTAAAGAATATTTTTCTTTTTTTTTGCTTTTTGGGTCACACCCGGTGATGCTCAGGGCTGACTCCTGGCTCTGCACTCAGGAATCACTCCTGGCGCTGCTCGGGGGACCATATGGGATGCTGGGAATCAAACCCGGGTCAGCCGCATGCAAGGCAAACGCCGTACCCACTGTACTATCTTTCCAGCCCCTGGATTAAAGAATTTTAGATGTGAAGAATTTAGCTGGATAAGGAATTGTAGCTGGATAAGGACACTGGCTGGTAAAGTGACTCAAATTTGAATCATCTTTACATATCTCTGTGATGCATAATATGTGAAAGTAAGGAAGCTTGGTAATTTTCTTTTCCAAAGAGGAAAAAAAAGAATAGATAAGAAGATTTTAAAATACAGAAAAAGACCCATCAGTATCCAAGTCTTGGATTTTTAATTATGAAACTGAAAGCACTATTCATAAAAAATAATACTGACGTGAACTCAAAATTTAACTCTTTAGCCCTAAAAAGGATTCCTGTAAGAAAGATAAAATGATAAGAAAAACTGTAGAATGGGAGAGAGTTTCAAACCATATACCCAAAACAGTTCTTATATCTAGAATAAAGAAACAAAGAAACACGTAAGTCCTGGACAACCCAAAACTTCTGGAATACTAGCATCACACAGAGAGATGTATGAAATAGCTGTAGGTTATTCATAAAATATATCTGATAGTTCATAAAATTTATTTTAATAAAATTTGTTTCATATAAACTTATATTTTATAAAAAGATAATTTATAGTTCATTAAATCACCCTCTAGCTTGCTAAGAATTACTTTTTGTTTCAAGGTAATATTATACCTAATTTTAAAAATATAAAAAGAATACTTTTTTTTAATTTCAATGAATTTTTCTCTATGTGGGAAAAGAAACATTAAACATCCAGTGATTTCAATAAGAATATTAGATTTGGGATATATTTATATATATGTATATACACATGCATGCGTGCACACACATGTATATTTTTACTTGGTTTGTTAATGAAAAGATATAAAAAAAACTTCAAAAATCTTACAAGTATTTAAAATATATTCCTAGTTTCCTCAAGCTTCATCAAACTCTTAAAGTAAAAATACGTAAAGTAGAAATGCTAAAGAAATTATAGTGATTTAAACAGATCCTGAGGGACTGAAGTGATAGCACAGCGGGTAGGGCGTTTGCCTTGCAAGCGGCCGACCCAGGTTCGATTCCAGCATCCAATTTGGTCCCCAAGCACTGCCAGGAGTAATTCCTGAGTGCAAAAGCCAGGAGTAACTCTGAGCATAGCCGGGTGTGACCCAAAAAGAAAAAAAAAACAACAACCCCAAAAAACAAAAAACAGATCCTGATACGTTGGCTTGTATACAATCTATATTTATCTGAATGTTTGTAAAAACCAATAAGCACAGTAAGAGTCTTTACTGTCAAAGAATATTTGTCTCCTTACAGCAAGATAATGCCACTAAATCGCATAAATATAATAATATGGCTTTGATGGAAGGTAAAATTGATACAAAATTTGAACTGTCACTATCATTCACTATCCTTCTCTATGTCAAAAATAATTCATACTGTCATACCATATGAAGTATACAATATGGCCTCTATGTAAAGAAGTTCTGATATGTGCCTTTTTACATTTTTTAAATACATGAAGACTTAAATATGTAGAAATAATAAAAAGTTAATTCTTCCACTTAGTAAATTATACATAATAATTTTGTGACATTACATAAGTAAAAATTTATTTTTAATTTATATTTGAACTATTTTGGTTCCAGCAATTGGGGAGCCATAGTTATGCCAAGTCTGAGAACCACAGCATGCATGATCATTCCCAGAAATGGCAGAGAAATGGCACTAAGAAATCTTGGGCACAAAGCTGAATCTCTTAAAGACAGGATTCTCAATTGCTAAGGAACAGGGACTTGGTCAAGAAGCACAAGAAGGCTCTTTAGAAGATGCAGACCAATATCGCAAAAGCTATGAGTGAACTTACCAAGTCTATCAGGGTCCATGGAAAGCACAAACAGATAAGATTCACCATCTTAGAGGGCAGCAGTGGAAAACTAAGTTAACTTGCCTACAGTTCTCACACCAGGCTTTGGGGAAATGCTTATGCTTGCATTTCCAAGGGTCTCAGTTTCAGCTTGTTATGGACTAAAACGATAGCATAGCAGGTAATGTTTTTGCCTTGCATGTGGCTGACCTGGTTTTGATTTCTCTGTCCCTCTCGGATAGCTCTGCAAGCTACCGAGAGTATACCACCTGCACAGCAGAACCTGGCAAGATGCCCATGGCATATATGATATGCCAAAAACAGTAACGAGAAGTCTCACAATGGAGACGTTACTGGTGCCTGCTCGAGCAAATCGATGAACAAGATGACAGTGCTACAGTGTTACAGACAAGGTTCAAACCAAACTCACAAAAAGCTCAGACCAAGGCCAAAAACAAGCCCTAGCAACTGTTGCTTCTCCAACAGCTTCAAAAACTCTCAAACGTGGCCTCAACTCCATAAAAGAGGCTCCTGCTGGCCAGTGAGAGGGTAGAAGAACAGATGTGACCATGAGCTATTGTTGACATGTGCTATTTTTATAAATAACTATAAAAAACTAAGGCTTGACAAGGGGCAAGTGCACTCTCGGGCTCTCCGGGCGGCTCTGTCTCACTGCCTGGTTCGGTGCCCTGGAACCGCAGTGTGTGGACTGGATCAGGACGGCCATTGGCCAAGGACCGGCGAGGGAAGAACGAGGACCAAGCTAGTTGCTGATTAGTTACCATTATTCAATCTTCCATCTTTCTCATCTCCCGCACTCCCAGCTCAGGCTTCTCTCTGGATCTACTCCCGCTGCCTTCTCTAGTGTCTCCTCCCCCTTCTCTCTCCCACCTTGCCCTCTAGTCTACACCCAGCCAGGTAGCAAAATCAACATAAGAAAGCTCTTCCTGAGGGCAGGGCATTCCAAAGCCCTTCCTGACTGCCAGTAGGCAAAATACCTCTTAAGGGTTTTTTCTCCTCTCCCCATTCCAAACACTCATTAACATCTTAATACTAGTTATTTTTGCATGGACATAGCAAGAGATACATTGAGATTTGCAAGGCAGCTCTCCTGGCAACATCTTGCCACAGACTCAGACCACAGTACTCAGGCCAGATTAATCATTCCTCACCCTAGCAGGGTCCAAATCTAGTTATCACTGTTTGGATCATGACAACATTTGTCCATGATCAAGCTTTTAACTTATAGTTAAGAATGAGGCACTTTGGCCAGGCCCATCTCCATGCCAGGGTAGCACATAACTTACCGCTTGCCCTGGGTCCTTCTCATCTCACATTGGGACCCTGCTTTGGGGATGCTAAGAAGTAAGGGCAGCTGAGGCTTAGGTCAAGAGAACAGATGCCCTGGAGGAAAATATCATGTAGAGTCAAATGACTCCCAGGTTACAAAAGCATAACATTTGTTAAGTCTTCCTGTGTCCATACAAAAAGGACTTGCTCTGAATAAACTATGCAAAGGACTCAAGGAGAAGAGAAAAACATTATTTACAATTCAACAGAACACTAAGAAAGAAGCTACAAATAAACACAGAGGAATGGAAGCACTCTAATGGGAGTAACCCAACCTAAACTACCTGAAGCTATGTTATCCTACAAATAACCTACTTGCAGGGAAATATAAAATGTGTGTGTGTGTGTGTGTGTGTGTATATATAAAACATAGCATAAAAATTAAAATATTGACTCAGGATTGGAATATGGCTCAAATGGTAGAAGACATACCTTGCATATGAAGGCCCTAACTTCAATAGCTGGCACCAAATGGTCCCCAAAAATTGCTGGGTGTGAACTCCACATAACAACAACAACAACAAAACATTACTCATGTCATAGACTCTTTTAAGAGGGTTTGGAGAGATAATACAGCAGGTATGGTACTTACCTTCCATTTAGCTAATTCAAGTTTAATTCCAAGCAGCTCATATGGTCCCTCAAGCACTGCCAGAAGTAATCCCTGAGTGCAAATCCAGGAATAACCTTTGAGCATTGCCAGGTGTGGCTCCCAACAAAAAACTGTCACTGTCATCCTGTTGTTCATCGATTTGTTCAAGCAGGCATCAGTAACGTCTCTCATTGTGAGACATATTGTTACTCTGTTTTGGCATATCCAATACGCCAGGGGTAGCTTGCAAGGCTCTGCCGTGTGGGCGCGATACTCTGGTAGCTTGTAGGGCTCTCCGAGACAGGCGAAGGGGCAAAGGAATAGAACACGGGTCAGCCCCGTGAAAGGCAAACGCCTTACCTCTGTGCTATCACTCCAACCCCCAACGGAAAACAAACAAAATTATGTCAAAAACAAAAAGGGAAAATAAATATATGACACAGTTCAAGTAAACCTAATTGCAACAATACTTTTGGAGTCTGTGTTTGTACCTCTGAACCAAAGTACTGTGTGATTAAAAGCTAATTTTTTCAAACTTCTTTACTTCTATAATTAAGTGCTTTTAGAAAATAGAATCACAACATATTTGAAATATAAATTTAATTCATTAAGATCAAAATATTCCTAGGTAATATAATGAAAAAACTTTTAAGAGCCCTTAAAATTCATAATTATGTATTTATTAAACGCAATCATTCTACTTAAAATGGCTCAAGAAAAAGTCATGAATACTCTTAATAAAATTCAGAACAAAAGAGCAAAATAAGATAAATGAGCATCTCTTACTGATGAAGTAACTATTAAGTAGGATTGTATTTAGGATAATAGAAACTAGATAAATGGTAGGCAGATTTATAGAGCAATGTTAAGACTATATGATAAGAATAAATTACACATCCTAGTTGATAATTTTAAATGCTCTACTTAATAAAATAAATCTCATATGTAATTTAGTTGTTATTGTTGTTGTTGTTTTGCTTTTTGGGTCACACCCAGCAATGCTCAGGAGTTCCTCCTGGCTCTGCACTCAGGAATTACTCCTGGCGGTGCTTGGGGGATCATATGGGATGCCAGGGATGGAACCCAGGTTGGCCGCATGCAAGGCAAACGCCCTACCCGCTTTATTATTGCTCCGCTTTAATATTGCTCCGGCCCCAAGTTTTAAAAATTAACATGTGATTCATTCTTTAGATGGATAAGCAACAATGTCTAATTTGTCTAGATTCTACCTAATGCATATCAATGGTTTTCTTTATGACTCTTTTTCTTAAAATTCTAATTTATAAAACATTTGTGTTAGTATTTACATTGAATTAAAATTCATTGTGACTCTGTTATGATACCTTTGAGATGTAAGTTTAATTTTCTTTATTTTCTAAAAGCAATTTTTAAGAAATAATTGTAAAATGCTCAGCTATGAGCAAAGATAGAATCTTGCAATTTGATGCAACTAGAAATGTAACTGGAGGGTTTCATGCTGACTGAACTGAGTCAGAAGGAATGAAACATATCAAATGCTGGATGATCTTGCTCTAATTTAGATGGAATTTGAGGATTTAACCTAGGTAAAATTTGCAAGGTAAGTTTTGAAAGGTGAAAAAAAGGAAGACAAATACCTTCTTGGTCTTGTTCATAGGTGGCATATATAGAAACAAAGAAAAGAACCTACATGATCGTGCTCATATGTGGCATATAAATAAACAAAGAAAGGGACATGAACAATGGAGTAGTGAACTGAAAAAGCTGATTGGGATGAGGGTTGAAGGGTCCTTGGAACAAAGGTAAGGGATCTTGACACTATAGTAGTGGGCGCCGTGTGCATTACTGTTGCATGCACTCATACAACAATAAGAGCAACTACTGTAAACTATAACACCTCAAAATAAACAGATCTACAAGGTAAAAGGTTTTACATTAATTTTATAGGGACCAGAATAAGAAGACAAATAAGCAAGGGAAAATATCTCAGAGAAATTTGCTGGCAGATGTCATTTTGATTTATGCATCTTTGATGGCAGTTAGTTATTGAAATTATGTACTCTTACCCATAGCAAATTTTTATAAATGTTATTAGGAAAGATGTTCAGGAGTCATGTGTCTTATTGAAATACCTGGGGACAGAGATGTGGCACAGTAGGAGAGTACAAACCTTATATGTATGAGGCTCTGGGTTTAATTCTCAACACACATGTTCCCTTGAGCACTGAACTGAGAGTAGCTCAGAAGCACTCCCAGGTATGACCCAAAGCTAACACCAAATAAAGTATTTGATATGGATTCATGGGTGTGATCATCCATAGGTAATAACTAAAATACATTTTAAAATGGGAAAGGGTCTGAACATTTTGAAAATAGTTTATTTTGCAATATTTATTTAGTAAAGGTTTATTATACAATTGCAAAGATTCAGGAACTGTAACCCAAAAACCTCCTCTTCAGTTCCTTTTGTTCTTGGTAGTGATAGTTTTTCCATCTCAGAATGTTTTAGTGATTAGGTTGTTGTCTTAGATAATGTCTCTTTATACTCACTGAATGGGTCACATTGGTCCCTCTGTTTTATTTTTTCGTTTTGGGGCCACACCTGGCTGTGGGATGACTTCTGCTGGACGCAGGGTCCATATGAGATACCAGAGATTGAACCCAGGTCTTTCAGATGTAAGGCCATTCTCTGCTTCCTGCACTGTCTATTGTGTCTCTTTTAAACAGTTGTATACATTGTAATATTTACACATCCAAACTACTCTCTCTGAACTCCAGAATTGTTCATCTACACCTCCCATGTAATATAATGAAACTCACAATTTCTTTGTTCTCTCAGCTTACCTCTTCTTAGGTTTCTGCCTCAGTAAAGGATAACTCCAATCATTAATTCCTAACATCTTTAATTTGGGGTAAATATTATTTAATTCTGTGATAAAAACATACTCAAATTGTATTAGTTTTGTCTTACGTTATTATATCAACATTTATTAGTCATTAAACTAATTAAAATTCCTATCCATTTGTAGAGTTTTTGTTTAATTACCACCCACTCATCCGCAATGATTTCTCACCTGAAATCTTGCAATATTTTTTATTATATAACCATCCTTTCATCGTGAGTCATTTGTACTCTTCCCTAGGTGATAGCGAGAATGGCACTATTTAAATTTCATCAATTCATTCCTTTGATGCACATTTCAAACAATGGGAAGTTTCCCAATAAACTTCCTTTTTATTTGTTTAAAAACAAACTTTTATAATGATATCCTAATTTCTCTATCATTTTATATCCTACCACTTTTTTACCCTGCTCTTTTGGGACCACCCCAGGCAATGCTCAGGGATCACTCCTTACTTTGTGCTCAAAGATCACCACTGGCATGACTCTGGGGATCACCTATGTGCTGGGAAACAAGACCTGATTGGCCTTTTGTAAGGCAAGCGTCCTAACATCTGCAATAATGTTCTGACCTTATATACCACTACCCTCTAGCTCCTTATTTCTGCACTATCAGCTTTTTGTTTTCTAACCTGTATTTCCTTATCTTGAATTTTTCCACTCTGCTGTTCTCCTTTTCTGCTGGAAAACTCATAGTAATTACCTAGATGAGCAATCTATTTCATTTACATTGCCATTCAAGTATCGCTTTCTTGATGTCATCTTTCATTTATTTTTTTTAAATTGGGGATCTTTAAAGTAGTGTTAATAGGGTTCTCAAACAACTTTTGTGATACTCAGATAAACAGCTTGGAGATTCAGAGCTAGTGCTCAATGATATGGCACTGCTTGGATTCTGCCATACCAGGGACCACCAAAGACAAATTGAAGGTATTCAGGGTCTCCAGATGACATCTGGACATCTGGTAACAATCCAGGACCTCTAAAATTTTCTCTATCTTTTTATCTGAATATTAAGACATGAAATATCTACATGCTTCCTCTTAAAGCTACTGAAAATCTCATGTTGGTTGTAGCACTGTAGCACTGGTGTCCCATTTTTTATCGATTTGCTCAAGCGGGCACCAGTAATGTTTCCATTGTGAGACTTCTTGTTACTGTTTTTGGCATATTGAATATGCCATGGAGAGCTTGCCAGGGTCTGCCATGCAGGCAGGATACTCTCTGTAGCTTGCTAGGATCTTTGAGAGGAATGGAGGAATCAAACCCAGATCAGCTGTGTGCAAGGCACATAGTTGTAGGAAAAACAAATCTCCTAATCACCCATGTTAAATTTTTCTGTTATTCAAAGTTATAAATCCATGCCTTGAAAGTTATTTTAAGAAAACAAAAATCTGAAACTTTAAAATTGAATCACTGCAATAAAATTCTGATTATTATTTACATTTATTTAAAATAAGTTTATATAAACCAAAGTTCCCTTTATAATATACAAAACATGTACTATCAAGAGTTTATAGTAAATAGTAAATAAGTTTGTGTACTTTTATGTGCTACATGTGTATATCTTCTTATTATCTTAAACAAAATGACATTTTATAGTTCTATGAGTCAGTAAAATTAGAAATTAGGCATCCCAGCCTGCTCCTCGGACCCTGAGCACCCCAGCCTTCCCTCTCCCCCTGGACTGCTGTTCTAGTGGCAGGCACGCGGCCCCCAAGCACAACAGTGACCTCTTTTCGGGTCTGCGGCCACTAATGTGGCCACAGATATGGTCCTAAGACCCATCAATATATTGTTTCATCTTGTCCTTCATTACCTATGTCATGTCCAAGTGTAACATTCTAGCTATCCGTCAACAGTAGGACAATAAAACACAAGTCTTCTCATAAGGATTAGAGGAACATCTGATTGGGAGGCCATGTTCTAGAAGGGGAAAATAAAAAGGTAACCACCATCGAACGAGCCCATCCAGAATACTTTTTCGCAACAAGAGAGAACAGGGATACTGATCTTCAAGGTCCCTCTGATGTCGGTGGGCCCCACGGGTGACTTACGTGAAGTAGGGAGGAAAAAGATGGTCACTTTCTCCCCAACCGCCTCTACCACCCAGGACCCAGAGTTACTGGGTTCTTGTCCTGCTCGTGGAAAAGAATTTCAGGAGTAGACAAGCAGTGAAGTAAATATATTTTATTTAGAGGTTTCTGAGGGAAGGAGGAAGGGATAAGTGGAAAAGAAAAAAACAG